>NC_052110.1:3707104-3708721 GCF_012273895.1 Zerene cesonia
TAACTATTATCTGCTAAAAGCACTTCAACTATTGACTACAGATTATATACATATGTTATACAGGCTTTGACCGACTGTCGAGTTCTAAAAGTATAAAAAAATACTATATCTTTAATATTAAATAAATTGATCTTGTCCGTGTGTTATTAATTATTAAGTTGTTAATTAACAAAAAACTGATTAATTATAGATTGTATTTAAAAAATATGTGAATAAAAATACATTAGGCTAGGAAAAGCTTATCCGGGTCACTCACATGCATGCAACCGCGCAATCGCGCATTGTACTGAATAAAGATAAAGTAAGAGTTCCACATGCTTTCCATATATGTCTTTACAAGGAGAAGGTGATCATATGAATATTCCACGGGAACATAAACTATGCGGGAAAACTCCGGGGTCGTCTCTCTTTTCTGCCCCGTTGTATTCTTAATTATACTCTTTGCCATTTGGTCCTGACAGTGACACACGTTACTTTTCCATTGTGTTCAATATTTTGACATTTATTGAATGCGAAATGAAAATCATTACTTGACCAATAATTTGACAGTTTTTTCGGCAAAATAGAAAACAGTTAGTATAAAATTTGTGAATTGCGTTTTTTATTTTTCAATATAAAAGGCGTTCAGTTATTTCAATTACCATGATTGGAGAACACCACTGGAAGTGGCTAAAAACTGAAGACTTGAGTGGTTATACTCTTATAGTTCCCAGTGTTGCTGTTGGAAATGTGGGACAGCTCGCGTGCGATTTATTAATTTCTTCCTTATCGATGGACAAAATTGCATCGATATATACGCCGGCACAAATTCCAGTAATTGGGTGTGATCCTTACGATCGCAATTCTACAACCTTATCGACTTCATGTGAACTTTTTAAAGCATCGTCACACAATTTACTTGTTTTGCAAATGAAAGCACCCCTGGTATTCAAATATGCGCGAGAGTTTCTAGAAAATATAGTAGAAAAATTTCAAGAAAAAAATATAAAAGACATGATAATATTGACCAGCAGTTATGCCCATGAAAGAAAATATATAATGACATCACCTTTTAGATACATTGTTTATCCTCTTACACACTATAAGTTACAAATTGTGAGGAATAATATGATTGACCATGATCAACAAATAGAAAATGAGATAAAAATATTTGGTGGAGGATTTGCAACAATGCTTTTCAGTATTTGCAAAGAAAAATCTCTGCCATGTTTTTTGTTGTACAAATATTGTTCAGAAGGTGATAATATTCCTGATGGTATAGAAATGGTCAAACAACTTCATCAGCTCATTGAAATTTTTGAAAAAGATAGAGACATTTCAGCACAGATAATTCAACCGGAGTCTTGGAAGCTTTTATTTGGCAGGCCGCCTCCACAAGATATTTATTAATTCCCATGAAAGCATTGTAATAGCTATTTAGGTAACCTTTTTGATAAGATACAACTAAATTATAATGGCATTTGCTTGTTGAATTTAATCAGTTCTACTACATACTGTAGGATACCAGAATTTCAACCTCAGCAAATTAATTTGTTTATGTCTATTGAATAAAATATTCATCTGGTTTATTTGTTTTAATTGGTGAGAATTTATGGAACCATATGTTATTTATATCAG
>NC_052110.1:3709721-3713562 GCF_012273895.1 Zerene cesonia
ATGTTCATGGGCGGTGGTAGCGCTTACCATCAGGCGTCCCACCAGCTCCATTGCCGACTGTAACATAAAAAAAAAATGGTATTAAATGCTTAAGAGTGTCGTTTTTGTGTTTGAATGCGTTAATGTCAGGAAGTACTGGACTGATTTAAAAAATTCCTCCACCGTTGTACGTGAGTATATGGACGTGTTCCTCAAGAAGATACTCGATTTGTAAAATCATTTGTGTTAAGGTTTTTTTACGTATCATTAAATACCGAAAGGTATTGAAAAATGTTTTAGTAACAACGGTGCGATCAGCGATGAAGACCAACAAAGTAGAAAAATATTACCTTACGAATTGAAAACTTCCGTTGGTTTTGAGAATATGAGTAGAAATATATTTTTTATTTACTACAGCTAATTAATTATTTAATTCTGTTTTTTTTTTAAACTAACCATAGAAACCCATTTGACATAGTACTAGCCATAAACTGTTGTTTCAATAAAAATATTAATTTCATGAAGAGAAGCAATGCTTTTGCCTTTGTTATGACTGTTTTGGCTTTAGCGACAGAACAATATTTCATTATAAATTAGATGTTGTAGATATAGCTATTATAAATTATTGTACATATATAGCCTATGTCACTAAGTGAAGTGGCAGCTTTCTAATGGTGGAAGATATTTTAAATCGGACCAGTAGTTTTTGCGTGAAATCGTTCAAACATACAAAAGTTTCCTCCTCATAATATTAGTGTAGACTAGCTTACCGCCCTGGCTTCACCCGTGGTACGTTTTTCATAAGAGCCTTCTGTGCCTTTAAAAAACGTTAAAAAATTTTAGCTACTTTGCTCGAGCCCTTTTCGACTTTTATGCTTAGCAACACATTTCACGATTTATTTTTAAATATATAGATAAAGATGAATGAATGAATGAACGGGTGCATGCGCTTAGCAAATGTGTGTGTAGTTTTGTTTGGAATCGGCTTTATGAATACTGCAGCAATTTTCCAGCTATCAAAGTAAATTCCCTGTGATAGACAGAAGTTGTATATTGAGGTTAGAGGGAGGGAGATTTTCACCTTCCGAATCGGCCTAACCAGCATCAATATCCAGAACTTTTTGCCCTCCGGTTGCATTATCAAAGTTTCCACTTCATGTACCTGTATATTATTTGGTGTCATAAAGAATGTGTTAAAATTTAAAAGGTGTATTAGGTATTAGAAGCAAGAGTAGAAGTTAGATCATCTTGGTTGATTTTACTCATCACTAATATTTTCACCTGTACTGTCACCAATCATTAAAAGCGTAAAAATTATTAAAATATTTTTTACTGCAAGCAAAGAACATATTTTTATTACGAGTTTGTTATCATCAATGTACATAAATATTATTACATACTATTAATCTCAGTTTTTATGGAAGGTCACTTATTCACAGACCACAACCAAAAAAGTTGATTACAAGATAATATACATATTAACACAGATAGTAATCTTTGTTTTTTATTATTTCCGAAAACAAGCTACGGTGAAGATATCGTCGAGTACAGGCTCCAGAAATATAGTGATACTTGAGCAACGTAAATATAACTTTATTGACAGTATTGATGACATAATGATTTTGTGTATTTTTTGTTGTTAATAAAAGTTCAACTAATCTTAAGAAGAATTCAAACTACAAATACTTAAAACTGTTCATTTAAAATAACCAGCAATAAACAACAAATATAAATAAACATGTTTTTATTATGTACCCAGTCACATAGAAAACAATTAAATTACAATAATTAAACTAATTCTGACCATATTTTACAATATTAATAATTTTTAAGAAAAGCAAGCACAGCATAAATCCTCTTACAAAATCAAAATAGAACAATCTAAACTAAAATGTCATTATTTTCCTAATTTTTCATACCTATTAGGATATCTAATGTATTTTTTATTCAGTTCCCATGGAAAAGCATGGAATGGGATATTAAGTTTAAATACATGATTATTATGTATTACTAAAAACTTCATATACATTAGCACCCAACAATTTCAATTTTTCATTTAATGTAAGTTGTTGTGTTAACAAGTCTGGAATGTTGGTATTGCCCTTGCATGTGTTTTTGGTGATCAATTCATTGACAACTGGCAGCAGTTTCACAAAATGCATGTCAACTTTATTCACATCAATGAAAGGGTCTCCTTGAGCTCCGAGTTTCATTGCTCCGTTTGTGACGACATGCCCCTCACTGACTTCTAAATGATTTTTGGATGTTGGCACCCATTTTGTGACAAATAAGTTTGCAATTTCATCAATAACTGATGAAAAACTCCTACTAATAGAGGACATTGTGATAGAGGTTACTTCATCACTCTCCAATACATCCATAGTTTCCTTCACAATAGTGTCAAACTTAGCCTCATTTATTTCCGTATGATCAACCAAATAGTGAACCATCTTTTTGACTGGATCTCCCTCATTTGAATCAGTACATAGTATAGTTTGTATAGACCAAAACACTTGCTCTACTTCTTGCAAAGTGATCTTTTTCTTGAGGGATATTGGATCCACCACTCTTTTAACAGCTTTTTCAATTTGTTTCACTAAGTCTTCTACACCAGGTCCAACAAAATGATGGCATAAGGATAAGTATTTAGCTTGCAAATTACTATCTATGAGAGGCTCAACTTCCAACACTGAGTCTCTATAGAGATACCCACCGATAATGTTAAGTTGTACTCGTAAAGTTACTTGTAGAATAGATAGAGCATAGACTAACACACAAATACGTGTAAATATCATTACTTTCATTTGTTCCCATAATGCGAGTTTATTTTCTGGGTTATCATGTAATTTTTGTACAATTTCTTCTGTATTCAATATGCTTAAAATATTTTCTGATACAATTTTTGAAAGAGAGAGAATTGTTTGGTTGCAGGTACGTTCAGTGCTTTCAAAATGTTGTTTCTTTCTTGTCATTTCAAAGAACTTTTTTGCCTCTTTTTCTTGCCATTCTCTTAACTTCTTCTGTGCGTAACTCAAAAGGAAGTAAATGGATCCAAATACTGCACCAGTTACAATAAACTTCCTTCTATGACGATGTAAAAAATTTTTGATACTTGAAAACATATTGACAAATTGCCTGCAACCAGTTAATAATTATGTTCTACTGGAACTCTAAAGGGGAATCAGATCGATATTTTGTTGTGTTCATAAGACGTTTAGTTATGAAGGTAGTAGCATCAATGAATCTTTCAACACAGTTCATAATGCATACTTCTGTTTTAGAGTCCAATCGGTTTGAGGGGTTTCCCATACAAGTGTCCCAGCATGTATCAGTAAGTCCGTGCACTAAAACCTGAAATAACATAGGCGATATTTATTAAAAAATATTAACAAAATCGAATAAATCCAAGGTTAATTACGAGAATATTTACACAAAGTGCAAAGGTCAAGTAGCATTGTATAGTCAATACATACATTACTATTTGAACAATAGCTTGGAGTTTATCAAATGAGGAAAAGATTGCATTGTAAAATATTAACTATCTTTTTATGGAACAAACATCAAGTTTTGCGAAGTTTTACCTGAAATCTTTGCTTTTGTGTTTCGGTTAATATAAAGTTTTCTAATTGAGGATCACCAACTTCAATATCGCTCATAATCAAGGTATATTACCAGGTTAATTTCCTTCGCAGTTAAAATAATAATTATTAACACAAAATGAATTTTTGGACATTTACGATTTGACCGTTTTGACGTTTTTAATTGATCGCCGTTTAGCCACAGAGTAACTATTATCTGCTAAAAGCACTTCAACTATTGACTACAGATTATATACATATGTTATACAGGCTTTGACCGACTG
>NC_052110.1:3714562-3723700 GCF_012273895.1 Zerene cesonia
AATACTCCTTACCATGTCGCGCGATATAAGCGAATTCTACGCGGGCGAAGCCGCGGGCGAAAAGCTAGTATTTTATAAGAAAATTTGATTACAATTTTTTATTTTATGGCTTTACTAAAGACGGTGGTATTATATACACCTTTTACATACGATTACGAACTGTTCATTTGTTTAATGAATATAAGATAACTGATTGTGTTAAGTGATTATTGATATATATATGTATATGTATATATATTATTACCATGTCGATATACTTAAGCTAAAATGGGGATCTGATATGAATCGGTTAGTTCATGAAGTTAGTTCTTTAAACATGCATTTTTTTACCTTTAATTAAAACTTTACTTTGGCTCTCCTTTTAAACGTAGGTAAACTTTCAATGATTATTCAATTCTCACATTATAAGTTATCCGTCCTATTTAACTGACTAGCTCATTAAAGCTTCATAAAACATTATACACTTTGATCTGTTATCATTGCTCTCCCACCATATGGTACATGTCTGTCTATTCAGATCTGATAACATTTTAATATGTTATTTTAGCCTGAGGATTTTAGCCTATTAGATATCTTATTTGTACCTTAATATTTTTTTTAGAAAATATAACGTTCTTCCATTTGATTTCACTCTGTCTGTATAACTTATTTTCATCACTAACTTTTCCTGGCGATTTAAAAAAAGGTAAAGTTTTAACTTATAAGCGTTTAACTCTACATTAAAAAATAGTAAATTACAACTAAAATTTTTAAAAGCAGACTATATTATCATAATCCTTAGGTACTATATCTTCATTTTAATAAGAACAATATTAATTTATTTTTAATAAAACTTGTAACCTTTTCTTAAATGAAACTAAAAATCGACCCTGACATCAGTGGTACAGAAGTGTCCCGCTCGTATTCGACTAGGAAATAGGCCGCTGTTATATTTTTATATAGACCGAGTTTTCCAAACAAAAGGTTAGTATAAGCAAGTGTTGTAACTTCCTTGGTTACTGATAAAGTCGTATTAGTAAAAACTTTCTTCTTATAGTCTGATGTCATTGTAAATACAGTAGCTGTATTGATTTGTAGGTATGTAGATACTTAATGTTTCTTTCTCACAACCTTAAA
The DNA here is from genome assembly GCF_012273895.1 of Zerene cesonia. NCBI lineage: Eukaryota > Metazoa > Arthropoda > Insecta > Lepidoptera > Pieridae > Zerene > Zerene cesonia. The sequence continues at coordinate 3,715,679 of NC_052110.1, forward strand.
AAATAAATGACACCTCTACTTTATTTATGAACTTATATCTATCAATGACCTTTAAATAAAGCTTTCGATATGATGATATGCATTATCTACCTAAATAAGCAGTTAATTAGAGTGTTATAGATTGTTCGATGTCGAATTACTGTGTTTTTCAAAAGTTGTTGACCAAGTCATGTTGTTTTAGTACGTACACATCCCATTTTTTCTTAATTAAAATTATTAATATTTTTAAGCAGTAGCTTTGCCAACTAAAACACATTTAATTACGGTTCACAATTTTTAGTAAGTTATTTTTGACGAGCATTCCATTCAAAAACCTAATAGGTTTTTTAAATTATCCACACAATTGAAAGTAATCTAAATTGCAATCACCTAATAACCATAACATAAAACACGACTGGCTATAAAATGTATGTGTAAAAGCTGTTATAAAATTCCGCAATTAAGGATGTTATAAACGGGCTAACGCGCAAACAAATTGTCGTTTACTATGGAATGACAAGTGGAGTGTAAAATAAATACGACCGCAATGTTTCAAATACATCGTTGCTGGGAGGTTTTACCAAAAACCGCGTACAGGTATTTTCTATTTCTATATAAATAAAAAGGCGACTAGGAGTATCACTTTATGCAACTCGATTTAAGATTCGGTAGCCGTGAATGCAACAGGGCAACGTGGGTGACAAGAATATTTGTTGGACATTTAAAAATTAGCCATATATCGTTCGCAGACAGTTATACTAAACTACTAGATTCAAGATTTAAATTCTAAGAAAATAAGAACCTTCAGTCACCTTCATGCCATATTGGCAATGCAGTTCAGAAATATGAAAATTTTATCGAGTTCATATTGTTCCTCATACATATTTACGTTCATTTGTACTGAAACAAGACACGCTTAATTAACAATTTCTTTTACGGCATGCGATATACCTACGACGTAATATGTAAAACACATCCATCTGGTCTTTGGTTTATTTATGTAATGGAAGACGAGATTATTGATTCGAAATAAATAAATTAGCAAGAATTAACGAGACAAATGTATCTATTCAAAATTCAAATGATTGTTCTTAATATATATCCAATGTTACTTTAGGTCCTAACCAAAGGATCAATATGTGTTGTAAACTTAAACGTTTAAAAAAAGTGAAGCCCTGCTTCCGTCTACAGGTGAACGTATGACTCATAGATAACGGTATCATTTGTTAATTAAAATTTTAATAGCTTTCATGCGGGTAGTCAATAACACGGCCCCACGGAAAGGATCTAATGCACAGATGATATATAAAATAAACAAAGCACCATAATAGGTGTTGTTTACAAAATAAGAGCTAGGACTACTTATGTATTAAAATTGAAGTAAAAATTATAACAGCTATATTGCTATTGTTTACAGACGAAAGTAACTAACATAGGATCGTAATTGGTGCAACTATTGCTAAAACAGTTCTTTTTTATTTTCTCAGTTTATCTATGGGTATATGTAAACAGTTCGTACCTGAATCCTGCGACACACATATTGCTTAAAATCGAACAAATATATAGGCTCCATTTGATATTTAGTTTCGCTTTTATGATTATTAGATTTACAAATCATAAAAATCCATAAAAATACATTTATATTCAGTATCTTATCATTTTGTGAATGAATAAAAAATTTTACTAATTTTAATAAAAATGAATTGGGTGTATAAATAATACACCCAATTCATTTTCATTCCTTCAAAAAACTCAAAACCCAGTGAAAGTATGATCAACGGACAAATAATAATAAAGCAAAAAAATCGATGATCAGAAAGCTGTTTTTTCTTTGTTAAATTTTCATTAACTCCGTTACTTTTTTTATTAACTCCGTTAAATTTAACTTCTGGTATTCCTACATAGATCGTATTAGTTGTTTGTCTTTGTTTCTCCTGCTTTATAAATCTATATAGAAAATGATAGAATCATTATTGTGTATATGTACTCAAGTTTGAAAATAAACAATGGTTGTGAATTTTTCTTATTTCTGATTTATAAAGCAACATATAATAACTTTGTGCATCAATGAAGAAAGACGTAAAAGATATTGAGTTTTTATCTTATATAAAATTTTTGTATTTTAATAACCCAAATTGTACAATTTTTATATATGGTAAACAATACTGATTAAAGACAATTTAACGGCATAACGCTATTGTCTGCGTAACTATAAATTTGTTCATACATAAATAATGAAACATTTTTGCAACTAGGAATTCAGTATTTAATGTATGTTTTACAAATTGTTTTAATACCTATTTGATATCAGGTTGTTATTTTATTTCCTATGTTCAGCATTTTGGTTCAATTAAGGTAATCATGTAGAAATAAATGTGTAGTAAAATCGTGATGAAATGTAATAGACAGCGGAATACCAAGACGAAATTTTAATTTAAACAGTGAAACTTTTAGGTATATATTCCTTTTAAGCTAACAAACCGCGATTAATTATTACACGTGCCTAGGTGCTTTTTTAACATCAAGTGACAGTATATAAATTTTCTAGTATAGCATCCAAACACTCTACGTAAATCAGTACATTCTACAACAACAACATAACATTTATATCTTGATATTATAATTTAGAAGCTATTGTGTCTAAAATAGTTCGCAGAATTACCATGAAGTCAATTGTTGCTGCATAACGATCAGGAGGACTTGCGTAGTTTATACGCATGAACAATAGGTATTTATCATCATATTGTCGTGGAGAGTATATCTTTGGCTTTTTTACTCAAATTATAGCAACCACCCAGAATAACTACAAGCTTTGTTGTTAGGATAGTAAAAGATAAATAGATTTTACAAATCATATGTACGTATCACATAAGTGGAGAAGTAGAACGTCTATACAACGAAAAATAAATAGGATTGTATGATTATTATCTGTATGTATTATGTACTCTACTATTTTTATAAATAAATATATCTTAATCATAGTCCTATCTTCGCTGCAACTCGTTGCACTCAGAGATAGTTAGTTACGAATAGATGCTGATATAAATAGAAAATTTGTTGAGTCTAATTTCGGCGACAATCAGAATGTTACTAGATAGTTCTGTTTAGCTTTATTAAGTGCTCATTTTTTTAATTTAACTTCCTTCAAAAAGTATTACAATTAACGGAAACTCAATTACATTCTTATTGTTACTAAGCGAAACGAATTTAAACAAGTAAAGGTAATGGTGTGTGTATAACACAGTATTTAAATATGTGTAAACGAAAGCGAAATTTAGGTTAGGTGGGTGGTTTTTTTATGTCACAGTCGGCAATGGGTCACCAACGTTCCTGAGGGGGTACAAGTTCACTACACAGTGTAAAACAAAGTCGTTTTCTCTGTCCCTATATACGCTTAAATCTTTTAAAACTACGCAACTGATTTTGTTTGATGGGGTTTTATAATAGATATATATAGTGATTCAAGAGGAAGGTTTGTATATAATAATATCTATTAAGTACTACGCGTGCAAAGCCACGGGCAAAATCTAGTAAATTATTAAATGGGACCAAATGACAACAATTTCTTATCAAACACAAAATGAATAAACACAATCGGTTATCCACGGAGCTATGGAGTGACAAAATCAAAAAATATAGTCTAATCAAAGACATCTTTCGTTTCTGAGAAAGCCGGTTAAAAACTGACGATGTTAGAAGATAGAAGTCTTGAGAGTAGATAAAAGTAATTCTGTGTGCCACCAGTTTATTTTCTTTGACAACAAAACGGTATCTAATTAGAGCCTTCTGCTACCTTTAGCGGTAGCTCAAAAACATGACAAAGTTCAAAGACCTTGATTGATATGTGACAGTTCGGATGTTTATTGAAATAAGAAATAACCACAAGTAACTATTTAAACACGGTTTAAACCGTAAACTTAAAGTAGGTTAACTTAACAAAGAATGACATGGAATTTCATTTAATTTAATTCGTATATAGATAGTATAAGTTGTAGTAGGTACATAATTTATAGATTATAATTACCTGTCATTGATATAAATAGTTTTTTATTTTGTTTTTGCATCAATCTTACCTAGCTAACGATCTCAATTATACGTTCAATAAAGGCAGGTGAATTATAATATCTATTTAATATTATAAATAAATTATGTTATCTATTAAGGTAAATTGTATTATCTATTTATTTTATTTAAAATCCTGCACCGGTCGCGATTCAGAACATTCTTCGAAATGAAATCCATCTCACCATCCAGGAATTATTTTGGGCAACGATAAACATCTTATTATATTTAGAAAAAGATTAGATTTATACTAACTTCTTGCAACATCTCTCATATTTTATATTTTTGAAGTTTGTCATTCACTTTTGATACTTGTATATTCGTCATAACTTTTGATATTTTGATGTTTATATTTTCAATAGAATTTAAATTTAATCTTAACCATAGTATTGGTAATGATAAAATAGTGTGATTTGAGATACTAAAATAGTTTCAATGGTCTATCAAAATCAAAAAGTTGGAATCTTAAGGTAAATTTCCTACTCCTTTAGCCACTCTATCATTTAAGAAAAACCCCCAATAACAAGTCAATTAACATAAAAATAACGAAATGATATTTACTTCTAATCCTGTTGTTAATCTGATATATCTACCAGTGCTTAATTTTATAAAAGTGCAATGTAATTTTTTTCTTCAAAACAAGTCGAACTTTGTATTCTATATAAATATTAAGTAACATTGTTTAATGCATCATTTGTTGTGTTCGCAATCATCAGGGTAAGAATTTATGAAAGATGAAACTAAAGAAATAAAAATACGCCAAAAAAAATGGTTGCCTGTGAAGAAGTTTTACGGGCGAAGATTTTACGTGACAACGTCTTTTTCTCGGTAGAATATTTATTGATATGAATATTATTAAATTGCACAATAGGAACAAGGAATTGAATGAAAATAAGAATTGCACAAATTTTAACTACAGAAAATATATTTTATTTACTAAAAAGACAGAGACAGAGACACAAGCACGCGCCGATTCAATGCGCCTAATTCTCTAGTGCTGCGCGCGCGGCGGACCGATTATAGTTCGGTGACTCATCGTAACGTTACCGGGCGTTACTCTTTTTCATTAGTGACTCCGAGCCGCAACCTAATTTAAGACGTTGTCACGTCAAAATATGAAAACTTGAGGGCTATTCACACTTTTGCATGTTTGTGCAAAGACCATTTCTATCGGATCAGCTAGTGATTTTATATATTTTTGTTACAGATGATATCAATGCGACAAAATGGGCACAAATGTCGAGATCCGTGAGTATAACCGCTGAGCGGGCATGTGGGCGCGCGCGGCGCGGGTGCTGCGGCGCGTGGCGCTGCTGGTGCCGTTCGTGCTGACCGCGTTGGCGTTGCTGCTGCTGCCGCGCCCGCCGCCCTACAGCACGCCCGCGCGGCTCCCGTCCCCGCCGCCGCAAGCTCTGCGCGACGAATCGCACTTGCATGTATGTACATTTGCTTATTGTATTTTGCTTATTCTTTGGTCGACACAAATTTAATTTTATGAACGTTCAATTGAAATTTTCATTGCATAAATATGCTTAAAAACTTTGCGGGGAAAATTCCAAATTGTTGGGATTATATAGTCACGAATAAAATATAATCAAGAATATCATATAGTATGAAGAACTGACCATAATTGAAAATTCGTCAGTCAATATTTTGAAAACATGTAGTTTAGGTGATGGTACAGACTATATATGTAGGTACTTAATACTTATTCGTATAAAAGCGCCATTTAGTGACAAACAGTTATTGTTTTGTATCAATGTCGTTTTCCATCAAAATTTATTAAGATGGAATTAACAAATCAGTTATTATTCAGATCATTGAATCGTGTTATGGACCCATATACAACTTCGCCCGTAATTATCATACCTCTTACCCATAATTCACGTAAAAACGCCTTGAGAATAAGGGGACATCAACGAGTAACAATGAAGCTGGGACAAGAAATATCCGTGTTTCTGGAATGATAAGTCATTCACACTAACGGCATCGGAACTATACACGGTCTTCATTCTTAATTAAATTCCCACGTTTCTCTTTGAACCACAGTACTCTGTGAATTGTCAAAGTATATGTATGCTCTATTCTTTTTTTATGTCACAGTCGGCAATGGAGCTGGTGGGACGCCTGATGGTAATTGCTGCCACCGCCCATGAACATTTGGAGAGGCATAAGGTCCATTGTAGACCTTACGCCTCTACAAATGGATTGCCGACTTTAAATTGGGAAGGGGTTAAGAAAGGATTGCCAAGAGCAATAAAGGAAAGGACTGGGAAGGGTAAGGAAAAGGATATGGGCCTCCGGCTTCCCCAGTCACCGAATGAAACACAGCAGAATGCTATTTCACGCTGGTCTCCTGTGGGGGTGTGGTACTTCCCCGGTGCGAGCTGGCCCAATTCGTGCCAAAGCGTGCTCGACTACCACATATTAGTACATATTATGTACTATTAATTATATCATCCAGTAACATCCACGATATTGAAATTATGACGGCTAAATTACTAATCCATACGACACAGCAACCTAAATACAACCGATAAAATTGTCGATTAGATTTGATAAGAAACAGGATATACTTCTGTCCAAATATGGCTAACGTTTTATATTTCCCTGCAGGTTTTCAGCTTCAGGAGATGACTTTAAAGTGAAATAATATTCTAAATTAATAATATATGAAAATGAGTATTGTTAACTTCAGGAACGATTAATTCGTAAAGCAATCGAAAACATAATTAAACATTGATTTTAATGATAATCGTTCATGCTAAGAATACCGTTTTGCTTTTAAAAACTTCCGATGTTACTTCAAAACATGCATACGACGTGGTAATAAAATTTCACACCGAAAATGATATGAACAATATGTTCAAGTGATGTCACCACTGCATTGTTTATTTTACGCAACGTGACCAGGCCCTTTTAATTAAAAAGCGTGACGACATTATCCTTTCAGAACGCGATTACCGAAAGTGAGGATGAATTGAGTAACGTTGAGGATGAATTTTCTAAGCGACCTTGGTACATGAGCGGAGGTGAAAGGAGACCCAAGAACCATGATCCACTCGCAAGGCTATTTCCAGAGGACTTGCCTAGCGAAGACAGGTAATTAATTAGCATACCTTATTTGTATGTATTGTGAAGTGAGAGATAAGGCTTAAGATATTGAAGAAGAAGAAGCCCAATCCAATTCCTTTGTCCCGTGTAGGTACGCTTTGCACAATTACATGCAAATCGAGATAGGTAGGCGTTTGCAAACTAAAATGAAAACTATATTAGCATTACTTTATCTTAGAACTTATTATATTATACAACTATTCATGACCAAACAAAAATGTAAATGCATTATGCACGGTTATCCATTTTGTGCTAGATAAAAAATGATTTTATTTATATTAACAGAATTGTCGAGCAGCTTATGTACACTTTACCAAGAGACGAGGATGTACCAGTAAAGAAGATATTGTTGGCTAATGGGCTAGGCACTTGGGGTGTCTCTGGCGGTAGGACTGAATTCATCAGAAACAAATGTCCAGTAGACAGGTGTACGCTGACGGGAGATTCCAGAGAGGCGGGAACGGCCGACGCCATTTTGTTCAAGGACCATCACACCCCATTCAACATCAAGCGACCACCGAACCAGGTAATTAGATAGAAAATGCAGTTATTTATATTCATGTTCTATGTAATAAATCGTGATTTTAATGTCACACAACCCCCACAAAACCGGCGTGAACGCGCCAATACCAGAAAATACTGGGGTGATTTGAAATTTGGTCCAGAGATAGTTTGAGATCCGAGAAAGGATATAGCATAGTTTATATCTTGGAAATATTAAACCAACAGAAACTATACCGGGAAAATAACAGGACTGTCTCCTTTATCCGTTGACTACGCGGACGCAGAGCCGCGGGCGGAAAGCTAGTTATGTCATATAATCATAAGTACCTGGATGACCGAGCTTTGCTCGGTATTCTTTTTTTT
>NC_052110.1:3724700-3734809 GCF_012273895.1 Zerene cesonia
ACATAGGCACTTTTTATACCGATATTCCTACGGGATACGGACTTATGCGGTTTCAACCGCGGGTCACAGCTAGTTTATATTAATACAAGTAATAGATTTTGAGACAATCACATATTCTTAATTCAGAGTATAATAGTGTGCATGTGGCACTCTAGCACATATCGAGGAGACAATCAATTCAATTTCTTAAGTATATCTATTTTGTTAAGGGCCCCACAAATATTTAATTGTTATATTATTTTAAACATTTGTGTGAAACGTTTTTAAAAGACATCCTTTTTTTTGCCAATATTTTTTTTAAGATAATATTTACCTTGCCATGTTTACTGCACAATTGCTTCAAGTCCTTAGCACGAGTATCCCCTGACAAACCACTGACCCATAAATTCCGAGCACCACCCTCTTTAGTTTCATCTTTCTTTTCTTTTTTATCAGTTTCACCCTCTTTTTCTTTATCATCTATTAAATAAAAAAATGATTATAATCATATATAACAGTCCAATGCCATAAAACTAAAAATTAAACATATTGTGCTCACAATTCTATCACAAAGTAACTACCTTTTTGATCTTTTTCATTTTTGTCACCCTCATCATTGCTGAAAGGAAAATAATTGTTTATTAAATGGTAAGACAAAATGACTTTCGTTTACTATTTAGTTACAGACAGATAAGATAACATTGTCTAGGTATTAAAGTTATGAAGGCTATTTTAGAACTTTAGGCACTCATTCATCTACAAAGTTTTGCACCGTTACTCCACCGTATTGTTTGTTGTTCATCTTCTTGATGCCATGATCCCACGAAGCCGCAGTGATAGTCGCCGGGTTGATTATAGCTTCATTTTGATGTTAAATTACTGGCATTCTTCCCACGATGAGCTGGTTCTTTCTTCATGTGATGTCCAATCTGATCTCGAAGCCATGCAGCTGAAGTAACAATGTTGCATTGCAGTACAGGCAGCTAACAGCAATGATCTCCTTTGTTGGTGCAAAACTTTGTAGTGATAACGAAAATGTTTATACAATATTGAGTATCGAAGTATAAAGGTGCTCAAAGACGGCGTCGCGACGGTCTGTCGGCGTTCACCAACCTAGTGGCAGCTGCTTCGGAAGTTACTTGTTGATTTTCTGTTGAAGGTGCATCATCAGGAACGGCATCTTCATTTGCGGTAGTCTCGGTGTCTGCAGCCGCTGTAGAGTCGTCCAGAACCGCATCATCTAAGTCAGTGACAATAGTGAGATGGGCCAGCACAGGTCGCTTGAAAAAGCAGCCTGCCCTGTATTTCTTCTAATAGTGGTTCCCGCAAAATAAACTTGCACTTGCAATACTTTTCACACTGAAATAATCTTCACCTGAAAACTCGATTTGATATTAACACCATTGCCTTTATGACATGGATCAATAATGGCCTGATTTGTTATGTCCACAATAAGTAAGTGGACATTTGATGAGCTCTCGAAGATGGAGTTAAAAATTTCTCATAAGGAAACAGAAGTGCCAGCAAGGCTTTTATTGAGAAAGCTTTTGTTTTTCATTTAGAGGTCTATGGTTAAAGCTTTCAGAGCTCTTTGCACTGTCCTTCCTTCTCTGGTACAATAAATTTATGCATTTTATTTGTTCACATCCAATGTGTTGCATCTGGGGGTATCAATAAGCACCATAGGTATCAATTGTGATCTTCCACTAAGAAATTCTCCTTTATATAACAGCAACACTTCACAACAAAATATGTTTTTTATAACATACACAGTATACAAGCAATTTTAAATGCATAAGTTGGAAAAATATAAATGCTGATGGAATGGATTCTGGTTAGTGATATTCAATTAAATATGCAATGATATTCAAAATATAATGACAATGGTATATTTATAATACTAAATGATTAAGCTTTTGTTATGACACACACTTACCTTTCTTGTTTTTAGAAGTGTTATCAGTCTGAAAAGAAAGAAGAAAACAAATGAATTTTTATATGTATGATGAGGTATGCCTTACAATTTAGTTAGTATATTAATACTTATAGTTCTAAACATTTGTTAGATTACAGTGACTATTAAAGGAATAAATAATGTCACTTTTAAAATAAAATATATTTAATATTGTATATTGAATACAAAAGGTATAGTGTGAACTATTCTAACTTTTAATAGCCCATCCATCCACTATCAATAAGAACAAATTTAATCTATTTCCATCTCCATTGTACTTATACCATTGGCAATCTTTGATTTACGAGATGGTAGAATAAAATCAACCTTGAAGACATAGAAACATACCTCTTCATTAAGGAGTTCATCTTCACCAAGATCTAAATTGATGCTGTCTTCTGCATCTGTATTATTTTCTCCTTTGTGATCTTCTTCCTGCTTTTCTATTTCATCCTCTATGCTAGGGTCCAAGCACGGTTTTTTAGCCTGTGTCGCCTCAGGCTCATCCTTGCTTTCCCGCTTTCGGTTTATCTTTTCACTCTCTTCTACCTCCATACTTTCTTCTTTTACTTGCTGGCCGTCATCATTTTGAGTAACTTCAGATTGTTCTGGTTCTTCATCATCCCCAGCCGAGTCTTGAACTATCATATCTTCCATTGCCGGAGAGTCCTCGTTCTCAGGTTCTATAGAGCTTTCAGTACGTCTTGTCCTTTTGGTTGGAGTTTTCGTATCAGTACCACTCAAATCAAACTTATATGTAGCAGGATCATGTCCTTGTTCTTGTAAATGCTAAAACATTTAATTAAATTAAAATTGATATATAACATTAAAGTGAGAATTAAGTTATATTATTTATTAATTTTTATTGCCTTGGATAGTCGCTGGATTAACACGCTGCGTATGCCGCTTTTATCTAGGTTACGCTTCTCTAACTCCGCGCGCAAATCTATAACTCTTAATTCTTCTAATGATTTTTTTCGGTCCGACATCGTATGATGTTATTTTTGAATGTCTATTATTATCTGGTATGTAATTTGAAAGTGATCTTTATTTACAACCACTCAGAATATTTCACCACCATTCAGTAAAGGTAGCCAAAATGGCGGTTTTGCTCAATAAAAAATACTTACGGTCTACAGATAATATAAACTATAAACCAATATTAGTGCATTCGAGCGAATGTGAGTGAGCGGTATTAGTGACACGTTGCACTCACATTCGCTGGATAACCCACTAGCGTAGGACCGAGTAATTATTTTTTTTTTCAAATAATGCATTACGTATGTGCTTTTGATAAGCTTAAATAAGCTTTAAATTGCACTTACAGACTCGTGCTGCGTGCAGAATAATTTGCATGTTCGTCAATCGCCTCGCTATATGCACGAATGAAAACGAAAATTGCGGTATTATTCTTACGATAAAAATGTTTTATTAGGTAGGTAGGTAAATATATATATTACGGTAGGTAACCTACCTACCGTGAATACAAAGGACCGTGATTCTGTCACATATCAACGATATTACCTATTCTGTGGCTGTCACATGACATATAGAAAATTCAAAACAATTCTTTATACACTTGTACAGCTTTTCTTTTCAGATTTGCAAAATTTGATTGATGTCGTTTATTGTAATTGAGGATAGTCGTAATTGGAATAATAAATAGTGCAGTACTTATAAACACTCACAGCACATATTATAATAATTTAATATTGAATCACTTTAAAATGGTTACTGGTAAGTAACAGAAATTATTAAATTAAATTCTTCCTTGTTGCAACGGAATTCCAGTTCACCACCAACCTTGTATACTCGGACTAATAAAAGTTGTGTTTCAATTCCAGAATCAGTTTGCGAAATGGAAACAATAAATGACTTGTTGGACAAAATGACTTTGCGTCAGTTACATTTAATGGAAGATAAGATGAGAAGTGAAGTGAATATTGAAACCAGTATAAATAATGGCTGTTTTCATTTAGCAAAATCACGATATATTATGGGTCAAACATCTGTAAGCAAGGAGAGACTTCCTATGGAAGCGAGTGCAGAGTTTTCAGCATCAACACAGTGTGAAACTGTTGAAGAAGATAATACGAAACAATTTAAAATTATTGAAAATAATTCCAATACTGTGAATCCAATGCATTGGTTTGGAGTTTTAGTTCCTCAGAACTTACATAAAGCAAAAAGCATTTTTCAAAATACTCTTAATTTTGTTGTGGAATGTGCTAACATTCAAATACAGTTATTAGAGAATTTGAACAACATAATGCTTTTGAAAAGCTATAAGGATGCAGTTAAATCAACATAGGTAAGATCCGAGTTTCCCAATTATTTAGCAAATTTCGTAGAAGTGATTGAAACAATTATATTATTATTCAAATGTCAAATATATTTATTGCAGATTTAAATGTTTAGCAGAGAAGATGGAAGACTATAGAAACATTTATTTTATTAATTATAAAGAAAGTGAAGTGTAGTGTATGAACATAATGATAGAAGAACTTTAACCAGTCTGTAAGATAATTTAATTAATGTTTTATTATATCTTTCAGATGACTTATTTATTGTTTAAACTTAATTCAAAAGTATTGTTAACTCAGGGCATACCTAACATAGATATGTAACTAGTTGTACCTATGTTAACATTTTTTTTTGTACTAAGCTACTTATAAACAACTAATTACAATATGTACCCACTACGGAGTTCTTTTGTCTATTTCTTATCAGGCATAAATAACTTGACTTATATATTATCACCATAGCACATTTATTTTTAATAAATGGATTATATTTTTGAGATATATACATATATGTTCAAGTTCAAGTTGCAAGTTGTTAAACTATTGATTCTTGGACATGCCGGTTTCCTCACAATGTTTGAGCATTGGTGATATTTCACATGCGCAGATAAATTAAAAAGTATAACAGTGGTGAGGACCTCAGACTTAAAATCAACAAGTCGGGGTTTAAGACCATGCAAGCTTGTAGGAAATTACTATATAATAGTGATGAAATAAAATATGTTTCATAAATTAAAATTGGTTTAATGATTTAATTTACATCTAATAATAATTTACGCTTAAATATAATAAAACAAGGAACATTATTAATACTCTTATTGTAAAATACATATAAATTATAAACATAAATTAATAAAAAAATACAAAAGTATATTTAATATAAGATAATTGTGCTAAATTTCATTGATAACATAATTGTTATAGTAATATATTTGTGCTCAATAAAAGTAGCCATGACTAGACACAATGAGCTTAATTTTTTGGAAACAGTTCATAACAATTTGATTTATAATCCTTAAAAATAAACAAATCAAACATTTTTAACCAATTACTGACAACACCTTAGTTTGCAAATGTAAACCTTATTTCTAGATACAAATGGTAACTCAATAAGGGTGGAAATGCTTTTTATAAAATAAATAAGAACTGATAAATAAAATAAACTGTAAATAATACATGGAATGTGGCTAATGTTACAGTACAATTAACATTTATGCATTTTATTTGCATCCAACAATAATACTTAATTCAAACATACAATATAACAAACAACAATAAATAAAAATAATGTATTTTAAAAATACTGTAGAAAATAAGTACAAAATATTTTATAATAAAACTAACAAATGCAAAAACCTTGTATAATGCGTATTAAGTACAATGTTTATCATCCAATGTTCTTTGGATAAAATATATTCTAATTCACTTATTACCCATATTTGATTCATAATTTCTCATTTTGGGTGTTAATAACATTTAATATAACAATTAAATATATTTCTTGATGTTTGTGATTCATAATAATGTTAAATGATGATTAAGTCTATTGTACAGTTATCTTATTATTAAGAAGTTTAGAAAGATTACCCACTTGTTGAGTAAAACAACTATAAAAATACAGATTTTTGATGAGAAAAATAATGTCATTAAATTTTGTAAAACAGAAACGATACTGACAAAAATCATATTTCAATCTAATGACACGTTTTGTCTTTGAGTTTTTTCTTTTTTGTTTAATGTATACCTACAGCATAAAGAATGAAAAAATACCTCAAGTATAGTATTGTGATGATAATTCATCACTTTCCTCATTGATTTCTACTAACATCCTTCTAAATTCATATTCATACACACAAGCATATATTGACATTATTCACAAATTTATTTAAAATTGCACATCAAAATAATTTTGAATAGATTTAATACATATACATACTTGTATATCTAATTGTAATGGACGTGAATACTACACCATTTTAACAATAATGGGCTATCATGGCTCTGTTGTTTTTGGTTTGTGCTTGAACTATTATTATATTCTTCTTTAGATGAAAAAAATCATTAGGACAGAGCCATGAGTGCGTCATATTATGTATGACAAGCGAAGCACACATCAGAGACGCCGCTGTCTCTTCCCTAGGTTTTTCAACATTCAGTTCTAGTGCTAGAAGATTTTAAAAAATACTCAGTTGCTAGCGCTTTAAGCATAGTACGTCTGACTGCACTATACGGAAGATACATCATTGGATAATTACCGAAGATGTTAATTATATATTCTTATTCATGTCAATAAAAAAAGACAATATTGTGTGATGTGTCGTTTGTTTTGTGCTATCACTTCAACTGCCACCTTTGGTAATCACTCAAGATAGAATCGCATAAGGGTAGTGTCACATTAGCCGTTATCACGGGGGTCGCGTACCGTGGAGCGCCAATCACCGCGCGTGCACGTCGCGTCGCGCCACCACGCTTGCACGTCCGTGTAGTGTGCGTTGCGCTGTCTGCGCCCGTTAGCGTGAACCATTGCGCAGACGCGGCAGAAGAAATATGTGTTTATAAATTCTCCAGTGCCCTGGAAATTTTATTTAAGTGTTAGTAAATAATAAAATTTAAAGCCGTTTTGTTTCTCATTAAAATTGTTCTACAGCATTTTACCATATATATGAATGAAATAAATGGTTTAACTTTGTTTCATAGACAAAATCTACAAGGAGCATTGCAATAACGCAATTTTATACCAGTAATAATTCTTGCAATAAAAATGTTTTCAGCGTGCAGAGTAATATTTTACTTAGAAATGAATTTTCATTACCTTCCACTTGAAATACGAATTGTAAAGACTGTCATCTTCATCCAGTCGACGTAGATATGAAGCCAACTCTTCTGGATTAGCAAATTCTTCAACATGTACATAGGAATTGTGCGGCGCGACTGCCGCGTAATCTGAAGGCCGTGCCCCCATTACTATTGGCAGCACATCGTGTCTATAGGAGAAACATGTATAATACCACCAATAACAGAGATAGCCATATTTAGCGAAACAATTGAAAGCTTAACATTTGATTTTGTCGATGATGCTATTCTGTTAATATTTTTTTAAGTAGGATATAATAAACTTCAATATTAATTCAATCGGATTGAAAACATAAATATTTGAAGAGGCCCATTGTCCTCTCAAACAGTTTACTTTATTATTATAAAGCAAGTTACTTCTTCGTTCGCGGTCTTCCTAAACCCAGAATAGGAAACCTAGGATCGCACAATGAAAAGCGGATCCCTATGAACAGGAATAGATCCGCTTTTCATTGTGTCATATTTATGTGCTCATAAAGTTGAATATGATATTTCTTTTTTTTTACAACGTAAAGGCCCATGAAAATTTGCAAAAGCATAAGTCTACTCCTTAACAAATGAATTACCGACTAATGTGATATGGGATGAAAAAAATATTAACGAGGAGAATACAGGAAGGGACTGGAAAGGGAGGAAATGGACAAAGGCTTCCGATGCTTCTAGGTACAATCTGCTCGTTTCGGCTCTGATAAATATTAATAAAATAATTCATACTTACTGTAAGCCATTTACAAAGAACTTTTCCGTTATATAATCGCGACAGTTGGAGTTTTCAAAGGCGAGGTAGAATTTGTACTCTTTGTCGAGCATTTCCAAGCAGTTAGGGTCCGTGCGGGGACAGTGGTGCGAGCCGCAGGCCCCGTAGATGTCGACGGGGATGTGCTTGGCAAGCTGGCGGGCGTACTGCAGGCGGCGGTTACGTGCGTGGCAGTTGGATACGAACCAGGCAACCTGAAGCGTTGACGTTTGTTTCAATTGTTTATTTGTATAAATTGGTTCTGAAGTAGTGTTAATAAAGTGAGCCAACTCTTTCTGTGCGGTTCACCCGCTACTACCGACCAAAGAAAATTACAAAAAAAAAACGGATACAGATGTCATACGCAAAAATTTGCATAGAAGTTAGAAGATAATAAATAATAATCGGATAAAAAAACATAAACTGGCTTTTTTTTTATTCATAATTTACTGCATAACCTCGAATTCAAGCTGTACAATGACTGTTATCGAATTCAATTAAAACACCTGTGAGTGGAAAATTCGAGTAGGTATTATTGCAAAGTGTCCTGTTTTATCGAAATGTTCAGAATGCGTCATATATGAACGATCAATACAATATGTATATAACATTCGCGATAATATTATACATTAACTAGTCATATAACTATGTGCTTTGTTGTTGTTTAATTCTGAATAATATGAACCAAGGAAAAAGTTATGATCATTTTGTAATATCTCTTGTGATGTACTCCACCTTAGTTCTTGTAAATAGTCTCTAAATATTTAGTAATTATTTTTTCACAATTTTCTATGGTTAAGTTAGATCTAAATATTTTAGGAAGTTAATACTTATTGTATTACAAGTTAAATTGTGTGAGGTTTAGAAATGGGCAAAATTAACAGGAGTGTTAATTAAATTCAGATTCCTCAAATATTTATCGCAATACATTAGGAAGGTAGACTATGATTTAGCGTTTAAATACTGTTAGGTATATAAATATAAAATATCGTTTGCGCGAGTATTTTTTAATACTTAACCATCAAGCAAGGATCAGCAAGCATTAGATAAGTAATAATTATTGGCTACCTCAGCCTGAAGTCATTAATTTTGTATTTAATATTATAATACTAAGTGCAGTTAGATACTACAGTAAATATTTCATTCTTGTGTATTATAAACTAAATTGAAAATTTTATCGATCCTCTAGGACGTGATAATAATGCCGGCATTGGTTTTTATCGTTGATACTCAATTAATTGATACGTATTTACGATTTATATACGGCATTATCTTATTTATAAAAACATATAATATTTACCTATATTGTTTTAATTTTAATAAGCGTATAACTCATTTTTATCTATATGAAGATAATTGCGTTTTGTAACACTTAAGTATTAGATAATCTGTTTGAGTAGAAGTCGGTGGTTGACACTCAACCTAACGCTCGTCGCAAAAAAAAATTATGTACTATATGTAACATAAGTTTTACTGTAACATTCATACATCACTTAAAATAATTACTATTCGAGGTTAAATAATACATTTTGTAACCAATTACCTGAAAAATTTACCTATACTTAAAAGCGTAGCTGTGTTTATGTTAATTTACGGAAATTGTCCAGAAAAAAGAGCGATAATGAAATAAAAATGTCTTCTTACTTTCTTAGTCTTGTTAGCCGCGTAATTTCTTTCAAGCTCTTTCTCAGTGATAATGGGATCGTGATAGACCCATTTTTCGTAAGGGGCGACGATATCGGAGTCGTGACGGTAGGTTGCCGTCCAGTTGAATACATCCACGCTTGTCGGTCGCAGCGATGCGGTGTGGTATGGGCATTCCAAGTAATACAGAATCCATATCTGAAATACATGTCGAGGTTTAAATGATATCATTTTATCGAATTATTTCAAGAATATTAGTTGAGATGATTTTATTGGTAGGAAAAATATATATCGCCTTTAATGTATGGAAACCTAGGTCTCAAGCCTCAGGATAGCATCTACAATACTACATGAAATAATAATATTTTATCGTCAGAAAGTATTCCGCTGAGCTCTTTCGCAGTTTATACAAATAATATTATTCTTTTGTACCAACCCGGTTATGTCATTCAAATTGACGCTGTTTATATTTTACGAGTTAGTTAATTGATCACGTGCTGTATTTTTTATTTATAACATCGTGTATTTATCAATTTACGATAATCGCAACTTTTGCCAACTTATCTGATTGTGTTATCTTATATCTTTAAACGAGCAATTCTTGTATATATATATATATATATATATATATATATAATTG
>NC_052110.1:3735809-3756931 GCF_012273895.1 Zerene cesonia
ATCGGCCAACATCTATTTTTCATCCCCCTAAATGATCAGAGTAAGGCAGAACAGCGTTTGCCGGGTGCAGCTAGTAGCCTATATAACTCAGTGAAGACACAACTTACTTGGTGAAAAAGTGTTTGAAATCAGTCTGGTGGTTTTTGTATGAAAACAATAAACACACATATAGGCACTATTACATTATTTTGTATGCGTATAACAGAAGGAACGCGACGTGGCGCGCGCGCGCGAGCGGTCGCGGGCGGCGCGCGAGGAGGAGCGCCGGCGCCGCGCCGCGGAGGACGCGCTGCGCGAGCGCGAGCGCAGGCAGCGCGAGGAGAAGCGCCGCCTCGCCATCGAGCGGGAGAAGCTGCGCGCCGAGAGGTATCCGCCTGTTTAGTGTTACTTAGTTATTTGGGGTAACAAGCCTCGTTTGTATGGTAAACATGTGGGTTGTTCTCGCCTTATGAGCGTTTAAACATAGTTTCTAGCTATATTGCTTAATTGTTGCTCGAAAATTTTTAAATTTTGAATATGAGGCTGATTCATCTATATCTCTATTTTTATACACTTTATGTAGAATTCCAGACTTCGAATATACATGCATAGTTATATGAAAGGCAAAAAGTGCAAGGCACATACTTAGATAAAAAGTCAATGTGTAGAGTAAAAGTCTGTTAGAAGGATACTTATTACAGTGCATGTTTAGTCTTATGTTCAAATCCTTTAAAAAAGTATTGCCTATGTGAAATTTCAAATATATATAAATATATTTTTTTTGTTTTAGAGAAAAAATTGAACGTGAAAAGAATGAATTGTTGCGGCTAGAACGTGAGCGCCACAGATTAGAGAGAGAAAAATTAGAGTTGGAGAGATTGGAACTCAAGAGGGAACAATTAAGGTTGGTTGGGTTAAAAATAATTTATGAATTTGCACTTCTTAAAATTACAGAAACACTTATCTTTGCGTTAAATATTTGGTTGAAATGCTTTATAAATGAGAAGTTTTGAAAGAATAGAAAAAATTTGATCACGAGACGGGATTCGAACCTTTCGAACGATGTGTAAAGTTTTATATGATTTTAATTGCATCTGTCACACTTTATGATAAAAATATTTGTATGGCTATAACAATGGTAGCCATCACTTAAGAGTACAATAAAGTCATCAATGAAAATCCTGTATTTATTTCCACGGTTAGAACTATGGTTTCCCATGAGGTTTCGAGCCATAATAGAGCATGTAATTATATACATCCTTATGTGTCAGGTTAGAGGAAGAGCGTCGCAAACGCGGCTACGAGGGCAGCTACCGCAAGGCGGGCTCCCCGCCCGAGCCGGCGTACGAGCGAGACGCGAGACACAAACGTGCACCGCCACCGCCTTTGGTTAGTTATTATAATATTTACCAGCTGCAACCCGTGGCGATACTCGCGTAATACCCGGGTAAAAAGTATGTGCTTATTAGTGTGCTTAGACAGAGAGAGATACTCTATATCGGTACCAAATTTCATGGAAATATGTTAAACCGTTATATATGTCCACGTCAATACATTAAAAAAAATCTGTTTATAATATAAGTAGGATGGATTTTAATTGAAAGCATAGCCTGGCAACAGTAAAATATTTTGTACCAGGTGATAAGGTATTGATAAGAACTAATGAGCAATTTGTCAAACAACTTAATCAAATGGGCATATAAATAAGATAAGAATACCAGACAAATAAATAACTCCACACATAATCTGGGAATGGTAGATTGACTAATCGGCTATAAGAAGATTATAGTCCCCTTATATTATATTAATAAACAGAATAGTTTTTGAGGATCGAGCGATGGATCTTTCTAGCTATTTCACACACGAAAACCACAGAACCTATTTCAATGATACAAGACAAGTTGTGTAGCTTATTGGTTTTTCGGCGGAGTCCGCGAGTCTGAACCGTGCAGCACAGCTAGCAGCATTTTCTTTCTTTTCAACCGATGTTCCCATGGTTCTCAAATCAGCTGTATTTATATTACCTTAGTTACTCGATACCTCCATAGGTTTTCAACCGATTGCGGTGATTCTTTTTGAATTTATATGAGATGTCATTTGGTCCCATTTTGAACCGACATCCGTCGCCTCTCAAAGATTTCGGTGATCTTTTTTTTTATAATTTCAATAATGTGTCTAATGAACATATATATGCTCGTTCGCAGACGTCCCGCGGCGGGCAGTTCGAGGCGCCGCCGCCGCCGCGCTTCGACATGTCGGCGAGCTACGAGCGCACCGCCGACAAGCGCGACCGCGACCGCGACTATAAGCGCGACTATCCGCGACACGTCTCTTGTGAGCATCCGTAATATTACAGTGTACTAGCTGACCCGGCAGACGCTGTTCTGCCTTACTCTCATCGTTTAGGGGTATGAAAAATAGATGTTGGCCGATTCTCAGACATAATCAATATGCACAAAGAATTTCATAAGAATCGGTCCAGCCGTTTCGGAGGAGTTTGGTAACTAAAATTGTGTCACGGGAATTTTACATAAAAGATAATGCACTAATAGATTCACTTCATTTAACATCATTAATGAAGTTTGGTGAAAAATGTGTAACTAAAATATTAATTGTCATCACCTGTAATTGATCACTACCAAATATCTTAATCTAGAATGCATTTAAGCCCCGACACAAAAAAGGGTGCTATTTTTGATCTTTATAAACCATGCGAAATACTGCGCTATATATTAAAGTACAAATCATAGATTTTTGTAAATATATAAAATTTATACTATATAGTATTTAGATGGTATTGCATATAAATCTTTTCAGAAAGGAAATTGCAATTCATTAGTGACAAAAATGAATGATGTTATTATATGTCACCTTATTCTCAAAGAAGATTAAGTCATATTATTGTTAAGTTACTCTGCTAATTCTAATAATATATTTTTCATTTTAGCTAGTAACATGAAATACCCCAGTAATGGCACAACCAATGACGACACAAGGCAGCCAATGCCACCAGGAACAAGGCCGAAAGAGCCAAGGTATGGAAACTAATATGATTTTATAAAATGAAATAATATCTTTATATTCATTGTTGCAATATAATAGCTACCTGTTTTAAAATCTTTTTAGTTACACTCTTAAAATTCGCCCAAAATTTCTTAAGATTGACTCACTGTTTACATTGATTGTTTATTGGTTTTGTAAGATATTTGATATTATCAGAGAAGCACATGATCGCATAGCTTGATGAAGAAAAAAATAATAGTCTATTTATGTAATTTCCAGCCGCACATACGAATCTCGCGACGCGCGCCAGTACCGGCCGTCGCCACCCAGCAAACCGGAAGCGCGCAACTGGAACACCTCGACGAGGTATCCAGATGCAGCGGCACCTACTAAAGGTACATATATTTTAAATATGAGGTTAATGTCCGGTTTAAAGTAGGTAATGGACATTTTCTGTTTATTTTATTTTATTTTAAACACTTTATTGTGCTGTCAACGCAGCAGAAACAAATACAACAGATCTTACGCTAAAACATACAGCACAGAAGGCGGCCTTATCACTTACAAGTGATCTCTTCCAGGCAACCAACTGAACAAGTGAAAAACGAAAATACTTAAAGGGAGGTTTTGTTTAAATACTGTTTAGCGTATCTGCCACTTAAAATGCATATCGAATAGATCTGATAATCGGCCAACATCTATTTTTCATACCCCTAAATGATATGGGTAAGACAGAACAGAGTTTGCAGGGTCAGCTAGTATATTTAATATTTTTTATTAATTAATTGTATGATTAAAAACATTGAATTAGAATAATAATTATAAAACTAATTAATAAAATATGTCAGAATTTGACATTACAAATAAACATATCAATCATATAG
Source organism: Zerene cesonia (assembly GCF_012273895.1). NCBI lineage: Eukaryota > Metazoa > Arthropoda > Insecta > Lepidoptera > Pieridae > Zerene > Zerene cesonia. The sequence continues at coordinate 3,739,676 of NC_052110.1, forward strand.
TAATTGATAATTTCTGTTATCTAATATTTTAAATGTACATTGTGTGTGTCTTAATGTTCTATTTATCTTTATCCATAATCCTACACTACCGAACCATTGACGTAATCAAAATGCGGCTGCGTTTGTTTAAAACATTCAATCCAATTTATTCCCTATTTCGTAGCAGTAATACACAAAATTATATTCGTACCTTGACAAGAAATCTGCCTTATATACGCCTAGAGTTTTGTTTCGCACAGTTTTTAAGCGTGATTGTGAGTCAAGTTAATAAACAATTTCACTCACAATCACACTTAAAAATGATGATTGATACATGAAAGTAACTTTATGTGTATACTAGTTATATCTATATAATGTGTGACAACAGGCAGCGCGAGCAGCGAGCAGGCGTGGTCGGGCAGCGGCGAGGCGCGCTACGGCTCGTACGAGGCGCGCTACCCGCCCGCCTACCAGCCGCCGCCGCCCGGCGCCGCCTACCCCGACCGCTACCCGCAGCCGAGGGACTACGCGCGCAAGTACTAGCGCACGTGAGTAAGCATTGTCCTTTGTTTATTAAATTTATTGCATTGAATTTACAGCTATGACGTAAAAATGGGCCAAAAGGTCGTATCATTAACTGGGCCATCCGTTAATTACATCACGGAAATTTTTAGTTTTTTTAACCGCTATCCACTCCCTGTCACATTTTAATCAACTCTTCTTCCCTTAGTTTGACGTCATACATTGTAAATTTTATACGAGTACTTAAAATGGTTTAAGTAAAATAATTGTTGAAACATCATAACCGCATCAAACAATACACTCGACGATCTGTCATCAAAATGACGTTTTACAAGATGACAAGATGAAGGCATTAGTTCCGAAGTTGCCATGCTCCAAGACAATAATGATCCTTATTGTACTATACTTAAAATCTTAACGTGTTTTTGAACCCCCCCTCCCGCCTAAAGTCACATTTCGGTATTTACCGGGATGGATTTAACTTCTGACGTAATTTATGGAATGTTATCTACGTATCCTCATTTTACAAAATAAACCCTTTCTATGCATATCATTATACTAAATAAACTATTTTAATTGATTACTTTCGGGTGAATCTTATAACTATTTGTGTTAATTAATAAAGAATTTATTTTAATATTATTTTAATGTGTGTTTTAGGATCTATTCCAAGAGCACGCCGGCACACCACACACGGAATACGCATTGGACATTATTCAAAACTCATCTTGGTGCATTCCTGCAAGTACAACAAAAATTTATACTTGGAATGTGTAGTTGTTGATAAGTAAAGTTGTTATACAAAAATGTGTGTGATTATCTAGTTAAGATATAAATATTCTTTACCATTAAATTGTTATAATTCAGAATAATTTTACTATTATGACAGTAAAACTAGGATAAACCTTGTAATATATTGGATTATGCGCACTTATTAAGGTGATTAAAAGAAGGCATAAAACTATCATTTGTATTATTTCTCTTCCGTTTTAAGTGGTTCCCAATACATTTACGTTAACTTTGGTCCGCAATTTCTTCGCGTTATTGTGTAACACTCATGCTTACTTTTATTGAATTTTTTAATATTAAGTTTAGATTAGTTAAAAAGAAAGTTCCACTTAGAAGCGTCTGTTTTCTTTGCCGGACAACGGACCGTGACCGTGTTGTACCGATTCCGTGGTGGTGTAATATATATTATAATAATACATGCACCGTACACACCGGTTCGGAAAACAATTTACATGCCCCTCGTGCGATTCAGCGGAAGAGAACAGCTAATGAGTAATCGACGCTAATGGACATTATTGATACATGATAATTCCTTAAAAAAGTACATAAAACAGATAATATGAGGTGGACGTCCACAAGAGCTTTGTCTTTTGACAAGGTGTCTTATCTCCGATCCAAGTTTTATCAAATCTATTTCCGTTGTTTCAGCGAGAAAAAGTAACAGACAAATTTAATATTAAAGCCAAAACACACAGCCTTTTAAATCTTGACCCATCAAGACAACAGAATTTAAAGATAGAAAACGGAAAACCTTGATATGCTTGTTTGAGCTCAACAATGCTACTTGTTGTCTATGATATAGAACTGTTGCGTTCAGAACAAATAAAAGAGGACATCAAATTAAAACAAAAACATCCCATACAATGTTAGACAGAAACAGACTTGGGATAGTAAAGTAAATTGTATCTTATTAATTTCTGATGGGTAAGCAACCGAAATTAAACAACGTTTTCACAGAATGTATCGTTTATTGTTAATAACATCGTTTCTTAAATGTATCTCTACCATTTTTGTCATATAATAACTTTAAGGCGGATGTAGAAAGTATGATCACCACTGTTTTATCATTATTTAATGTGAACTTTATGGCCAGTACAAGTCATGTTTTCAATAATCAGATCTCATGGTACATTATTCTTGGAAGCAATATCAACATTGGATGGGAAAAATGTCATGATGAAGCAATTTAATGTTAGATAAAACAACTGAAACAAAGGTAGACATGTATTATAAAGTATAAACCATAACTATTCATTTTAGTAAGCACATTACTTTTAAAATTATGATCTTATTATCTAAGTAATTAAGAAGTCCCACAATTTACAACGAAATTTGATTTCGATTGTCTCTTTAAATGTATAACCTTATTACATATTATGTTCTAGGAACAACATGTTATTTTAATAATAAGAAGACTTGCATGTGAAGCATTTTGGCCTTATTTACCGTCACGTCATGTAGCACCTTGGTCGCAGTGTGCATTGCATGACACGAACACACTTTATTTATATTAATTTTTCGAAAACATTTGTTTTAGTATGTTATATTTATTATTTTAATTAAAACCAATTATACTTGCTTATAAGTAAATGCAGGTAAAACTAGGTATGTCAAACATAATTAAAATCAAAAGCACTACCACCATATTATTTATTAATAAAATTTAATGAACTATAGCTTCGTAGTTAAAACCGAGCGAAGTGTTATTAAGATTTTCGATAAACAATGAAGAATAAGTTGGTATGTTTTCATTGTGTGAAAATGGAGAGTACGGTTTTGACCACAAATCGTCTTCTCTTTGCGGCGCTGGTTCATTAATATCTACATCAAGTTTTTTCAAAGCTATAATAGCATCTTCTTGACCCTGAACAGCAGCTAGCCGCAGGAGACGAGTTGCAGTTGTCGTATCTCTATTGAGACCACCTCGAGCTTGTGCATAGTAAACGCCAAGGTTATAGAGTGCACCTGGGTGTTGCAAGGCTGCAGCTGACCGATATAGCTCCATTGCCTGAAGAATTAAAAAATCAGTTTCATTTCTACAATTTAAACAACTTTTGAACATGTGAACAATCATGCATGTACTATATTTTTAAAAATCAAAAAGGGCTTGGGTTAAATACTACTTAGAATGTATGAGGCCTTGACCATGACTACTAACTGTTGGGAAGTTATATGGAATCACTGCCTAACTTGCGCAAAAGTAATCACAAAAACTATTTACAAAGAGAGAGTGCACCAAAGCACAATCGCTACTAATTTGCCCTGTTTTCTAACACTTTCTAGTGAAGTGACATTTAAAAAATTCGACGGCTGTAATTTTATTACGAGTTTAACTGAAAAATGTAATAAATAATCATCAAATTATAAATTCTCATAACACTTTGTATATCATCTAATACAGTTTCAAGGTATAGTTAGCTAAATAATTATCTTCTACCAAAAAGGTCACCAATGTCCCTGATAGGAAGGACCATCAATAAGTAATTTTTAATGTGGGCAACGTCTTTGAAATTCCTTTGACTATGTATGTGGAGTCAAGAATAAAGGTGGTTACTATATACTTACTGCTTTTTCATCTACTTCTACTCCTAGACCCAATTCATAGCAAAGCCCTAAATTGTAAAGGGCTGGAGGGTGATTTCTGTTTGCTGCTGACCTAGTAAAGAATTGTTTCATATTTAAAATATTATTTAAGTTTTATTCACAGGAAATAATTTAATATACTTAATTCTTAATTTATTAAATATATGTTTATTACACTACACTGAATTTGTTTTGCATTTATACTTTTCAAAAGATACTATTGTGTTTTATTATTAAATGGTGTCACATTATTAAAACAATATTGAATCCATTCATAGACAATTTCTGAATATATTGGTTCTAAATCACTCATATGGCTCTTTTTATGATTCAGTAACACAATTCAGATCCGAATTCCATTGCATTTTTATTATTAAAGCATACACAATGTCACTTAGTATAACTACTTTTTTATGTAATAATTGGCAAAGGAACTGGTAAGTTGTTTGATAGTAAGCGACCAATTCCATCAATTTTCAGAAGCTAGATAATCACATCTACAGAATCTCATTTACAGAAGCTAGATAAGGGATGTGGAAAGGTTGATTGAGGGAATCAAAGGAAAGGTAAAAAAGGGAAACGGCCTCCAGCTATCCCACTCACTGAACAAAACGAAACACGGTACCATGCTAATAATTCACACTGATCTTCTGTGGAGATGTTGTACCTTTCCTGGTACAAGCTAGCCCAATTCATGCTGAAGCATGCTCAACTCTCATACCAATATAAGTAGTATTTACAATGTTTAGTAACATGCAACATTGTATAAAAAAACATACCTTAACAAGTTCAAGCCATCCTGGTGATGACCACTTTCAATTGCTGCTAAACCCAATTTATTTTCTATTGAATTAAGCACCTCTCCCAAGTCGCCATTTGAACTTTCAGAGCTGTTCTTACTGACACTTGCATTCTCTTGTTTTTCTCCACTATGGTCATTTGAAATCAAATGTACAGTGGAGGCTCTTGGAGTATGTACCTCATAGCCTCCTTCTAAACTCTTGATATTACTGTTTTTTATGGGTTGAAAGGATTCTAGCAACGTGTTAATGGGTGTGTGTTTATTCTGTTTGAAATGGTCTTTCAGTTTCCAATGGATAAGTTGCCCTGAATACCATCCAAACACTACAGCACTGCTCTATAAAGAAGTGAGTTTTTTTTTAATTAATTCAATATATAGAGAAAAAATGTAGACCCATTTTGTCAGAATAATTCAATTAGGGCAGAATAATTAATTATCATTGAATTCCAAATATATATTATTTAGGTATTGATGTGAAAAAAATTGAACTAATTATATGCTATTATACCAAAACACAAAATCTTCTTTTAGATAAGGCAAATTCAAGTAAACAAAAGCTTTTTTTTGGTTTTCTGAAAACCTATTTAAAATTGTTTATTTTTGTATTGCATAATACATGAAAGAAGATATAATATTAAATCGAATTAAATATATTCGACGCCATCAAAGTGACCATTTAAAATCAGGTTTATCAACAAGTAAAAGTAAGGATAGCAAGTGACATATTATTATGTTAAAAATCAATGTACGTGTATGTAATTATAAACCATGCTACTTTCGTATCATAATAGCCTTTCGTAAATAGTTAAATTTTAAAAGAGATGATAATCATGTTATGCTTACCCATGTTATGGCACTGATCCAAGTATAATTCAAATTATCAAAATTCCATCGTTTACTGTTGGTATCATTATCATATTTAAATGAGTTCCATGGTTTACGTGATGTGAACCAACAACAAGGAGTATTAGACCTCTTGTTTACGTCGTCAGATAATCCATTTGATGTATTGATTACACCACCACAACTGCGTTTATCAAAATGATTAGCACTCCTCTCTAATGAGTCCCTCAGTCGCCGCGTTACATATTTCCACATTGTTATAACGTGAAAAATATATTTGGTTTAAAATATAGCCATTTTGTTGTGATACAGATACATCACAAATTTATGAGTAGATCGAAGGCCGATAGTGTGATCACTTGAGACGGAGAGTTGAACCCTAAAATACCTATTACCTACCTATTATTTTGGCGTATGATAAAATCCACTTGTGCCTACAAATGTCATTTTGACATTTAGGCTTTTTTTCCATACGGGCAATAAAAATATTTAGGTTTTCGACTGAGATACTTGGTACGATGAGTCCATAGATTGGTGAGCCCAAATATGGACCAAATGGACTATGGAGCCTACGGACGTAATCACAGAGTCCATACTCAATGGAACGGTATTTTCTATTGCCGTTTTCTATTCTATTTTCATTTTTGGATAACTCTGGGGCATTTGAAATTATTAATACTAGAAACATTCGTGGCACGTATTGTTTATGGAAAAACACTCAAAATACTGTACAATAATGAAGATTGAAGAAACATTATTAAATTAGTAAATATTAACAGAAGTAACATTAGGTGTCAGGTTTGCTGATAAATGTTAAGTTTTATGTTTAACTAATTATGGATTGGAATAATACTAAGGTGATAGAGTTCATTGAACTTCTGCAGAATGAACCCACTATATGGGATCCTCACGAAAAATCCCGTAAAAACAGAACGGCCGTTAATGACGCATGGGAGAGAATTAAAAATTCATTCTCACTTCAATGTTCTATTGATGAGTTAAAAAAGAAGAGAAATTCTTTGATGGCTGCCTATAGGGACCACTTAAAAAAACTTAAAGATTCTTATGCCACCTGTACAAGTACAGAAGATGTGTACCAACCAACATGGTTTGCCTTTGAAGCTATGCACAGTTTTTTGTGGACAGTGTATGAATACAACAACATCAGAAATACTGAGGTAAACACACACACAAAACCTTTTATTTAAACAGTCTGTTTATCATTTAGTTTTCTAAAATATTCTGCAGACTCAGCTCATTTCATATGAGTGAATTTTATTTCCGCCAGGGAACTTAAAGCAGAACTTCATGATTAGCATGACATCCAGAATGCAACTCCATGGTTAATCGTCTATATTCTTACTAATGCTTCCGGGATATAACTTCATAATGCAAAATGCAATAAATAAATATGACACATTCATTCCTCGAACAGAGTTTGCCTTTGCATGTTGATTGATTGTTTTTCATAAAATGCTATTTGCAAATTCCCCACCATCACTGTCTCCCTTGACAATATATGCCTATGAATGAATAGTTGTCAACAACTGGAATCAGGCTAACACTAAATATTCTTGTAATTAATGTGGCTAGAGCCAATATGAATAAGTGATTCTAATCTAACACCAGAAGTTTGCCATCCAATGCTCCATAGCAATTTAGAAAAGTGTTTCATCAATATCAGTGCTTGGTAATTGAGAAAAGCATTTTTAAGTTTTTAACAATTTAAATATTGTTAATGTGGTAACAATGTTTCAGGAACATATGACCTCAAAATCTGAAAGACCTCTCTCCATAGAATCAGACATGGGCAGTGGTAATGAATCAATGCAGTATGAACGGTGCAACAAACGAAAAAAAACTACAAATACAGAGGACTTATCCCAAATGAAGAAACGGATTGATGAAGCAGTCTCCCTGGTAGAAGAGAGAAATTCACAAAATCAGACAGATGAAAATGACTTGTTTGGCCAACTTGTGGCACAGAAATTAAAAAAAATGGATGAAGATGACAGGCTTATGTTAACTCATGATATACATAACTTGATTTTCAAGTATGAAATGAAAGCAAGATCCAGATTAAGGGTGGGTATTCAGTTGAGCATTGACTCTTAATAGAGTGTTGAGCATTTGTGGTTTTATCATGCTGATTGCATGTGCATTTCCTGTTATGTTACTACGTGGTTTTCAAAAGAACATGTGTTTTGGTGTAACATTTTACTGAGCAAAATAATGAAAGCGGGTGACCTGACAGTTTCTTTTGCTAAAGGTTCAAAACTAAATTTAACATAAGGGACTACAAGATGTCTCTTGGTGTGAGCATTGCGCCGAATAGAGCATTCATTACTTATGTATTTGAGAAAATGCTGAAGTGTATACCCACCCTAACTGTACTGTATGTCAGCTGATAGTGAACAGTCATACAATTTAATTAAAATGGAACTTTCAGCTCTACTATAATAGCAAAATTATCAAATAGATAAAAATACTCAACAACATATCTGTCCTACTCAATTTTTTTAAATTTGAACTCAAAATCATTATGTTAAAATAAATATCTCAAGCATATAAAATGATGAGCTTTCAGACTGATTGGGAGAAATAAAATTTGATTCTTTTTTTTCATTACGAATATGATAGTATAGAGATAATTTCTTAATTTTACCCTAACTTCTTTGCTCATGCTCCGGCATGAATTGGGCCAGCTCACACCGGGGAAGTACCTCACCCCCTCAGAAAACTGGCGTGAAATAATAGCATGCTATTGTGCTTCCTATTGCGGCGCTGGAGGCTCATAACCTTTTCCTCACCCATCCCTGTCCATTCCTTCTTTCCAGTCGTCAATCTTTACCTTATCCCTTACCACTTAAAAGTAGCCCATTCATGGAGGCACTACCTCTGCAAATGTTCATGGGAGATGGTAATCACATAACATCAGATGAACAACCGGTTAAGCTGCCTGCTTATGGCAAAATAAAGAAACAACTCACAAACTTCAAGCAGTTGTCATTATCAGCCAATTTTTGATCCAACTACACAGACGCAGGCCTCCTGTGAGGATTCAGCAGGCAATATAAGATTAATCTTGGACACCCAGGTTATATATAAGTTAATTAGTCTACTCAACTCACAAGCTTCACAAACTTCAAGCAGTTGTCATTATCAGCCCATTTTTGATCCAACTACACAGACGCAGGCCTCCTGTGAGGATTCAGCAGGCTATATAAGATTAATCTTGGACACCCAGGTTATATATAAGTTAATTAGTCTAATCATTTTTATATGACATATTGGATTGAGATCATCTTAACTTAGCTTTTGCTAGTAGCAAATAATTTTCCTCCATTAATACTTTAAGAATATCTGCATCACTAGTACAGTACGACGATGCAAGATTCTTTTTACCTTGAAAACCATTAATACTAGGTTGATCACTAGTTTAAACATTAAAATGAGGGAACATTTATTTACAATTGTTTATATTAATTTTAATATTTACCATAATTAAATAATTATAATTAATCACTATAATTTTTTGTATAAGATTTTCAATCCAAATATAATAGGTTTGTGCCAATCTTACTAATATTTTATAGACCCCTATGCGTTTCTATCCAAACCCTATACTTCTAATTTTGCATTGACCCCTTATGGCTTACATATTCACCCTTTTTGCGTTTCTATTGACCCCAAAAATAAAAATATATCTACAAATATTTTTATCCATATCAACTAATTCAAATCATAATTGTAGTTACCGTTGCAGTTGCACAAAACTCGTTCCTGAAGAATCATACAAAATAACCGTTTATCACTAAACACAGCGTACATCACATTTAAAAAACAAACCTTTCTAGAGCACAAATTAGCCTAGTTCAACCGATCCTATTCAAATAAGTTTACATTTAAAATGTACCTTAAATATTTGCCAAAACTTCCTTCACTTCAATACAGAGGTTGCCAGGTTGTAAAAAAGTTCTCCTTAAAAAAATTAACAAAATAGTAGAGTCTCGTATGACGATCGGACATTCGGACATCATGGCATAAAAAACTTGATTGTATGTCTATTTACCCCACAGTAGTACCCACATATGACAGAATTGAGAATAGGTATAAATTACTTGTATTGTAGGTACTTAGTAAAATTTATAATCATTAACTTGAAACTTCTATTCGTACCAAAATGTGTGGTCGCACTGGATTGTAAGTACCTAGAATACTACATGTTATATTGTTAAATATCAAATTATATTATAATATAATCAGGCACTTAAATATTATGTAATTATATATTTAAAAATTTTCCTAGGTCACTGGATAGAGAACAAATTCGCTGTGCCTGCAGCTTTTTGGATAGACATTCAAAAAGCTTTATTAAGCCAGAATATCTTCATGAACATAACAATGGAAAAGAATACACACCATCAAGTAACATAGCTCCTACAGATGTTACGCCTGTGTTAATTTCTTCTAGTAAATTTAAAAATGCTGCTCATACAAGTAGAGTGCTTAAACCAATGATGTGGGGAATCATTCCACCTTGGCACAAGGTTAGACGAAGTTTTTAATGTTGCATACATTTTTAATCATCTTAAAAGTATATTTTATAATTATTATTGAAAAATACATTCCCAATAGTCAATGCTGTTTATTGAAATTGTCTCACAGGGTCACTATAAACATCACAATCTAAGCACTAATAACTGCCGTCTGGAAAATATACAGCATTCAAAACTTTACAGTCCAATTTTAAATAATGGAGGTAGATGTATCATTGTAGCTGAAGGATTTTATGAATGGCAAACCACATTAAAGAACAAAGTTAAACAACCTTATTACATATATATGAAACAAGAATCTGATATCAGCGTAAGTTACTTTGCAGATAAACGTACATAAAAATATTATTATTGTGTATCTCTCCATAACACTTGAGAACCTCCTGAAGGAAAGCAACAGTCTTATGAAAGACTTATGTGGGGACATAAGTCCAACATGCAGAGGGCCACACAAGGGGCCATGTGGGCTTATTATTATTATAACATTTAGTTTTGCTTCATAATTTTAAGAAGGAGAAACATATTTTTTTAATAAATTAGAAAATAGAGTATTTTATGTTTTTATAAATTTTAATTGGTAATCATTAACAAAAATCTAATACATTAAACCAAATATATTCAAGATTTTTATAAAATTTTTAAGATCAGTGATCCAAAATCTTGGAAGAATGAATTTAAAGAAAATGAAGGTTGGAAAGGAATCAAACTTTTGTACATGGCTGGATTATATCATGCCTGGCAAGATAATGATGTTATAATTTACTCATATTCTGTAATAACAATGGATTCTAATGAAACATTTAGTTGGCTACATCATAGAATGCCTGCAATTCTGGATAACGATGAACAAGTTGAAGTAAGTCTGGTAAAATATTAATGTTCAATTCAAAATTTTGTGAATTTAATTTATTATTCTAATTTTGTTTTAGGCCTGGCTTGATATAGACAATGTTAATGTGAACTTGGCTTTAAAGTATCTCACACAAACTAAGATCCTAGAATGGCATCCTGTATCAACACTGGTTAATAATTCAAAGAATAAATCTTTAGAATGCAATCGGAAAATCTCTATAGAAGACAAACCAAAAACTATGCAAAAATCTTTGACAGCTTGGTTTTCCAAGACAACTAAAAGAAAGTCAACAGAAGAAATCTCACAAGACTGTAAAAAACCGAAGATATAAATAAAATATAAAATGTTGCCAGTAACATGTTTTATTATCAGATTTCTATACCAATTACATATCAAAATGATACAAAGACAGCACCAACAACATGGTATTTTTAATCAGCACTTTATCTTCACTTTCGCACACTTAATTCTGGGGTGTGTACAATGTATCTATAACTGTAATATCTTAACTTTCTACTATGAAAATATGTCTCTATATGGATTTGTTAAATGCAGTCTTAACCATGTTCTAAGGCAGCAGTTAAACTCTAAAGTTTAAACAAAATGATGCACAAAAGCAATGTGGTAAATAGGAACTTATTATTCAAATCTGAACATTTATTCAAATATACTTCATCAAGCTGATTGCTTTTGTGTTGACAAAATACAGAAAGAATTTATTAACCATATTATCCATTGATTGATATGACAATATTTTTTATTATCATATTGAAGTGATATCCTTAAATGTTTTCTATTCGAAATTGTTTAAAATCAGCTTCACATCTGATTGTTTTATGGTTGTGCAAAAAGTCTTTTATAAAATTATGTACTTCATATTCCTCTGTAAAAAGAAAATAATTTAATAAATATAATTATAATGGTTTAAAATATCTAAATATGGACTAATCTTACCAGGATATCTACTGCATTGGTATATTAATCTTATCAAATGCTTTGCCAAAGCTTTGAATAGTGCCTTGCCTTTAATTCTCCCTTTGATATAGTATGGTGTAAGCAACTTAACAACCCACGGAGCTATACGCTCCTTGCAACTTGTGACAAATTCTGGTGTCTCATCAAGAGGTGAGACAACACCTTCATCATCACTGTCTTCCCCAAATAGGTCAGCTAATAGTACTTTGATCTAAAAAAATATCATATAATAGAATGTGAATATATTAGCTTTATTATTAAATAGTCTACTACTATATCATGTGTGTTTAATAATTATTTTTTGGACAAATTTATTTTTCGTTATAAAATAATTAATATAAATTTTAAAATAGTTAGCAGGGGATATGATTTAATTTCATCATAATATTACCTTTTTAAGCTTTGCTCTATTACAATCTCTCAGTTGATCAAGCAATTCAAAAAGTCTAACTTTTAAAAAATATTCTTCACACAGCCATTTATTGGAAGGTGGCTTTCTATGTTTCACAGCCTCAGTTTTACTTTTATGTATTGAATTTTCCAAAACACCTGATAAGGTTGACAACCTTGCATCTAGAGATTTTATTTGGGCTGCCTGTTCTTCAATCAGAGAATCTCTGCCTGTATTACTTGATTCATTTTGCATATAATTATGTGACATCTTTGAACCCTCATTAAATGTGATATCTACTGAATTGCAGAGAATTCCATCAAAAATATCATCCTCATTTGATCCACCTTCAAAGAGCTTTTCTAACTGCTGCATTACATCTTCTGCATCATGAGACTCAGGTAATACTGGTGCATTTGCAGACTTGAAATCAATTTCACCATTATGCAGATAACTGGTATCTAGTCCTTTTGGAATTTCTGAATCTTTCCACATATTATGTATGTCCTTTTTGTTTGGGTCCATTGATATTAATGTATTATTGTAAACCATAGAATTGGGTTCAGGAAGTTTGCAAACTTTTTTTCTTTGGTAACAAGTACAAGTGCAAGTACAATCCTTAGACATTGTTAAGGTAGTTTGTATTTTCTTTTCATTCTCTGGAGGTTTCTTAAGACACTCTGATAACTTCTTGTACAGTTTACCATTATTTGTATCACGTTTTAAGTCTTTAATCTAAAAAGGTGAGTTAATAAAGTATTAGTAAATTTATGATATGCGCCATGGAATAAAATTGTAAAAAAAAATTAACATACTACAGTAACAATGTTCTTCCTGTACAATTGGACCAACATAGAATTTTTTGCGGCACTCATTTCTAATATTTTAGCGCACCGCCAAATTGCACTAGGTAGATATATATTTTTATTCACCAATCTTTGATTATGTTCGTAATTTAATGATAATAATTTTATTATTTCTTCCATATAATGCTTTCGAACCTAGAAAATATTTTTTCAAGTTAAAGTCATCAATAATAACATAATATTTTGTCTTTATATTCATACCGGAACTTACTTTAGATATAAGAAGATGTGGTTCGTATTCAATATCAGGCAGCGACATTCCCGAAATATCATTATTTTGAAGCCAGTGTTCAATAATTTGATCAGAATCAACATTTTCCATGCCAATTTATAAATAATATAACAAAATTAGCGAAAATTCCAACTAGTGTACTTAAGCTCCCTACCTACTATTTTGGCTTTTGTTTATAGAGTACTTCACGAAAGAAGTCCACGGTGCAAGTTTGGACTAAATTTTGACAAGTCTGCTATACCTCGCTCACTGAATTTGGCCCCCCTTTTTTGATTTTAAATATTTTAATTCGAGTATTTTTTTTAAGATTAGGCTTGGTTAGGCTATAAATAATTAAAGCCATTAGGCTTGGTTACGAGACCTTTAAGCCAAACTGTACAAGTATTTTTATAATTATTTGTTCGGATACCGTACGAATAATTTTTAATTATTCGTCCGTGTATATCAGTTTTTTCTTTTCTTTTTATTTATTTTTTTTCAATAAAAGAACAGCCGGATAGTTAGCTGGTATCCGAACAAATAATTATAAATTGTTCGTACAATACCCGGATAAATAATTATAAATTATTAAGTACAGTACCCGGATAAATAGATTTAGCCTTTTAAATTTTTCAATTGTTTGTACTTGTTTTATCATTATTTTCACCACTGTCGCATCAGTGGGCTCCCTTCGTGGCAGTAAAGTACTCAACACAAGGAAACAGGGTTACAATTTTGTATAACTACATACTCTGTGTTTCTAGTCTTTGATCATAAATTATTTATATACCTCTATTGATTTGTGCACTATTCCTATACAGGTAATCTTTATTTCTCAGTTGACAGTAGGTTAACTGTCGAAATAATTATAATTGATAAACCTAAAAATATAAACAAAAGTACATACTGCGGTATATATTAGAAGGTAAATAATAAATTAGGTTAAAGGATTATGTGCACATAGCACAGTACCTATTATTTATCTGTGATTATTGGTTTAAACTTTAAGCTTTAAACCAAATGTTTGAAATACCATGGCTAGTTACGAACATAAGCAATTAGCACAATATCTAAAAGATGTTCACTCTAACCTTCGTATTAGTGCCGTAACTTTAGGTGCAAAAGAAGCATGGGCCAGGCACTGTAAAAATAAAGATGCATTGTTGACTTATGCTGAATATATGGAAAAGTTGGCTACTGTTTTCTGGGAAGAGAACTATGGTAATGAAGATAGTTCAGCGACATCTCGCATTCAATGGTCAGTCGAATTATGCAACGATTACTTTATAAAGAAAGAATTTGTTAAATTTAGTGCAAAAGATTTCGAGATTAGCAAAAAACTTAATATTCAATTGTCTCATAAAGAGTCGTTTACAGAAACATTACAATTACTTGATGTTGGCAGTTGCTACAACCCATTTAGAAGTTACAATTTATTCAATGTTCTAGCCATTGATTTGTGTCCTGCGAACCAATATGTTAAAGAATGTGATTTTCTAAATGTACACATAGGAAAAGAAACAATAGTACATGAAAATATCATTAAAGAATTGAAACAAAAATCATTTGATGTAATAACATTTTGCTTCCTTTTAGAATATATACCTTCATCTGATCTAAGAATAACAGCATGTGAAAATGCATATAAATTATTGAAACCTGGTGGCCTGCTCATAATTTCAACTCCTGATTCAAAACATGTTGGAGCAAATTGTAAATTAATGAAATGTTGGCAATATACATTAGCATGCTTAGGTTTTTCACGAATTAGGTATGAAAAGTTAAAACATATGCATTGTATAGGATTTAGAAAGGCACTACATAAAGATGTGGCTGTGAGGTGGGCAACAATTCATAAAAAACCATTCATGGATTTTTCTATTCACATACCGCAAGACCATTCAAAATTAGAGCATCACAATACTACAATCCCGAACATAGATATATCTCCTGATGATTTCAAACATCTTCCCTTTTCTGATTTATGACAATAAAAACAATGAAACTGATAATTGTTTTATTTTATAATGCTTTTTCTCAACTAGTTATTAAAAAAACATTTATTCAGTAATTTATTTTGTATTGGTCATTATTTAAAAACTTATATTTTATTTCTATTTTTAGATGCATTTAGAAAAACTATGATTAAATATTCAATAAGGTCAAATATACTTTATTGAAAACCTTAACACTATATTATATAGCTAGAAATTACAAATGAAAGAGTCAAGTAATTTAAACTGTTACTTATTATATTTACTTTACAGTACCAAATTTGGCTTTTCTTTTTTCTAATTTCTCCTTATTCTCAATGTCTATCATGAGTGATGAGACAGATTGTCCAAATCTTTCAGACCGTTTTTTCAGTTTGTCTAAAGTGTCTGACAATGTTCCAGGTATAGTCACTTTAGATGTGTCAGTTATACTGTTGGTACTTTGTCCAAATCTCTGTTTTCTGGCTTCTTTCCTTGCTTCATCTGAAATTTTAACGGGAAGACCAAAACGTTTTGCTCTCAGTTCTAACCGCGTTTTCAAGTCAAGATCTGAAGTTATTTTTATAGGATTACTATCAGAAGAGGTTTCAATTGTAGTGATACTTGTGTTCTCATCTTTTTTTTCACTTGGTTTAGAGGAATTAGATGACATAGAAATTGTTCTGTTTAAAACAATTTTCTTTGAGGCTGCATCTTTACCCTCAGTTGTCAGCTGTTCTTTTTGTGTCTCTGCGGTAATTTTTCGCTTGAGAATCCTCTGTGGTTTAGTTTCAGGAGTTTGTTTCTCAGGTGAGTTTTCTTCAAGCACTAAATCTTCATTAAGCGTGTCTGCAGCAGTATCATCCAAAATATCTGCGTGAACCTTTTCATCATCGTCATCCAATACACCATCAGAGTCAATTTCATCCGAATCTAAATTTATATCACCGTTATCATCTTGAGCAGTCGCCGCTTGGAGTCTTGCTACAAGCTCTTTCTTGTCACCGGTATATGATAATCCACGTGCTTTCAATTCTTTACGTAAATCCACAACCTTCATTTTAGTAATATCGGTATTTGTTGAATCAGCCATTACGATGTAATATTGGGACCTGGATATTACAACTTTGTTTACTCAAGGACAACAGTTAAACAGCTAGGTAACAAATCAACACAAAGTAAAAATCAAAATTGTATATTATGTCAAAGAGCTGACCACAGATTAACAACTTGTTATATTAGTAGTTTTGCCACCTTGTTTTTCTAAAATGGTCAACTCGGCACTAAAAAGGGCACTAAAGGAGCTAAAAATTAAGCAAAACGAGTAATCGCGAAAAAAAAATTCAATTTCGACCCTGTTTTCAAATATTTAAAAAAAAGCAGAAAAAGACAAAACTGACTGATTTGCCAGTAGGATGACAGAATAAAATAAAATGTTGATTCTTCCACAGACAATGTATAAAGACGACAATAAATTTGTGGAACTAAAATAGTCCTGACGGTTTATTTATTAAGTATATCCGCGGTAACGGACAATGATGTCAAGATTTGCGGCTACGATGTTATTTTTTAAGGCAATCGTGTATGTATATGGCTAATTACCAACTTTATAGATCTACTTTTTTTTATTTATTTTTTTTTTATGGCAGAGCAGGTGGGCCACCTGATGTTAAGTAGTCACCACCGCCCATAAACACTTGCAACACTAGAGGTGTTACAAGTGCTTTGCCGGCCTTTCAGGAACATATACGCTCTTTTCTTGAAGGCCCCAATGTCGTAATTGTTCGGGAACACCGTAGCTGGTAAATCGTTCCGAAGCTTCACCGTACGCGGAAAGAAGTTGCGGGTGAAGCGTACGGTGGTGGACCGCCAACCATCAAGATGATGCAGATGGAATTGGTTTTTACGGC
>NC_052110.1:3757931-3763096 GCF_012273895.1 Zerene cesonia
GGGTGAAGCGTACGGTGGTGGACCGCCAACCATCAAGATGATGCAGATGGAATTGGTTTTTACGGCGGGTGGTCCGATGTTGGAACTGTGCGGCTGGTAAAAGGTTGAACAATTCCAAATTTAAATTCATTAAAATAAATGATAGATCACGTGACACGTCATTACCACATAGTAGTACATGGTTCAATTATTATGGTTAGTGGAAATAAAAGGCAAGGATGAAATAAAAAGACATTTAATAATATTATAGAATTTAATTAGGGTACATACAAACATTTTGTAATGTTGGAGTATAATGATCAAACTAATAAGCACTTTCGTAGCTAGTGACAATTTGAGTGTAAGTAGTTCTCATTCTGTTTAATTATAATATATTAATTAAGAGAGGAGTCAGTGTAAATTAGCGATGCTTTAACCTTGCTGTTATAAAAATACATCTATTATTACCACTAATTACAATTATATGAATAATATTTATAACCCATAACAGAAAGAAAAAGAAAAATACTGCAGTCGGTTTCCAACGGTGTTATATACAAAAGCTTTTCCATAAATCGATAGTGTAAAAGACTCCTCCCGCTCATTATAAATATCGTGACCGTACCTAGCGTTCGTCATCTTATTTATAAATCGATTAAAACATTCCATAACTATTTACTCTATGATAAAGGAAATCACACTGATATTTCGAAAGCCAACAAAACGAACATAATGAAGCGTCCACTAATAAGTGTTAGCGTAAAACAACGAAGTAGAATCCGGTAGACGCGTCACCGGTCAGACCCGTGACTCCATGCGACTCCATATTTACATTGGACACTGTCGCCCCGCGAGTGCGACCGGATCGGACCGGCCGCGGGCACGCTGCGAGTGGAGCCGGCCGGGTCGAGTGTACAGCCGCCGACCCCTCGTGCGGTCGCTCAGCGGGGCGGGGCGTGAGCGGGGCGGGGGCGGGCGCGGGGCGGGGGCGGCGGCGCTTGGCGGGCGCGCGGCGGCCGCTCGCGCTCCT
This sequence comes from Zerene cesonia, assembly GCF_012273895.1. Taxonomy (NCBI): domain Eukaryota; kingdom Metazoa; phylum Arthropoda; class Insecta; order Lepidoptera; family Pieridae; genus Zerene; species Zerene cesonia. Next base: position 3,758,941 of record NC_052110.1, read on the forward strand.
ACCTGCCCTCGGGCATCTGCCGCGCCGCGCCGTGCGCGCGCGCCGCTGCCTCCTGCGACACGCGATTGTATTAGTATGTCATATGGCTTTTAAATGTTTTGCTTGCCTGCTGCTTGCTGCCTTTATGCAAGTCAGTTCAAAGGCTATGGTAAGTTACATAATCAATTATATTAGAAAACTATTTTCATATTTCATTTATTAAATTTGGTTGCTAAAATTTTAATAAAGAACAACCATTTTATTATTTTTTTAAGAGGAGGTAGGTTTTTAAGGGCCCAGAGGCGGGAAGTGCGGCTTCGGCTTACTTACGCCATGATGTTGGTATTGATAATATGTGATCACGTAAAAAAAAGGGCATATTATTTTGTATCTATACTTTTAATATGACAGATTGTTTAAATAGGTTTTTCACCAATTTAGAATTGAATGAAAATCAATACATAGCATAAAGCAAAGTTGCTTTCCGCGTCTGTTCCTATGTATGTATGTATGTATGCTTAGATTTTTACAACGACGGATCTCGATGAAGGTTTTTTTTAAGAAGAATGTGATTCAAGAAGAACTTTTACATGTATAATAACATCTATGAAACTACTCCGAATTTAACGCGTGCGAAGCCACAAGCAAAAGCTAGTTAAATATGAATAGGTGTCAAAAACGCATCAAAACTGAAGTTGTTCATGTCCTTTAATCCACCTACCTATTTCCTAATTAGGTACCTATTAACCACAACAAATATAAAAGCAATAATGATTATTATTAATAATCAATGTAGCGTTGCCACAAGCTTTACCATTTTAACATAACATTAAACTAGACCAAAAAATATTCTCACTACAACAATATTGATCTAATCTTAAACAAATGATTATAATTTAACCATTGCTTAATTCCGATATCTGTCAATCCTAACCTCCGCGAGAGGATCGAAAAAGTTTCATATGGCACTTTTTTATGATTTATACTGCGATTGTTACCTTGGTGCGTGGTGCGGGTTTAGCGCGCGGCAGGGGCGGGGCGGGAGCGGGCGCGGGCTGCGCGGGGTGCGCGGGCGCGGGTTGCGCCGGTTGCGCGGGCGCGGGGTGCGTGCGCGGCGGCGCGGGCGCGGGCGCGCTGTCGGGCGGCGGCGGCGCGGGCGCGGGCGGCTGCGGCGCGGGCGGCGCGCGGCCCAGCGACGCCAGCAGCAGCCCGCGGAGCAGCGCCGCGCGACATTCCGTCTCAGCCGTCTCCGCGCCCTCCGTCGCTCCTATGCGCATTTAGACGATATAGTATTAATTAATTACGTACAAAATATTACTGTTAAATTGATACCATAATTAAATACCATTTCTATTATGACAAGTCGTCGTTTGTAGTTAATAATTAATATGATTTCTTTTATTTATTTATTTATTTGATATGATATTATAATAAATGAAGAAACGCTAACAACGTGTAGATGTGTATTGTTTTATCCACATCCACACAATCTTGCGAGTACAATAAACTAATGGGAGCGGCCGCGCTAACGTGTTTTTCCCGCGACTTGTTTTCTTTATGTCATGTTTTCTGACATTTTTAATAGTAACTATATATACATATTTTTTGTTATTATCACATTAACTTAATGAATAAAAATATACCAAGGAAGCCGGCGAGCAGGAACTGCGAGTCAGCCGCGTCGCTGGTGTGCGGTTGCGCGGCTGCAGGCTGCGCGGCGGGCTGCGCGGCGCTGCTTGCGCTCGATGACGCCGCCGTAGGCCGCCGCGGCAGCCGCTCTAGTTGCTGTCGAGCCGCCTGAGTACAACAGGTACGGATTTGTTACTTACACGAATATACAGAATACGACTTTACATGCATATTGATTAATAAAAAGAAAAAGAATAAAACAGAATTCAATTATAGCCGTACATTGTAAATGGAAAAAATATAGGAACTCATTTTAAATACTGTAATAAGAAAACGTTTTCCCAAATATAAAAACCCATTGCATCAGCATACACATTCTAATGGGACCATTACATGGGCGAAACACCATGCCATATTATATACTAACAGTGGCCTGCTGCCGCTCGAGCTGCAGCTGCATCTGCAACTGCTGCAGCTGGCTGGGCGTGTTGGGCTGGCCGGCGCCGCGCCGCACGCCCGACAGCTGCGACAGCAGCTCCGCTATCGGGTCCACGACCGCGTCGCGCGACGACGGCGACAGGGACGATATACCGCCGCTACTGAAATGTAAATACATATATCATTACAATTTTAATAGCATATGCTACAGCGTGTTTGTTTTATTTTCACATCGAAACGGAGCTATTTTATGGTATGATGCACTTCTTGGACTTTGATAGGGGTGGTAGTGGCATTATTACTACTTTAGATGCGTTTGCTGTATTGTAAAAATATTTGTAATTCATTCATTTTTAAAGGCCTATCCTCCCTAGATGCTTTTATTTATTAAATGTAGCCTATGAATTAGACCTACTATACAACCTACAATATCGCCATATAAAATTTTGTCAAAATCTGCACATACAAACAGACAGACAAACAAACAGTAAAATTTTGCTAGCCTTCATTTCTGAATCTATAAAATTAAAAAGACACTTTACAATCTGATCAAACATCTTCTTCATGCCACATATAATAAAATACGAGTAAAGAGCACTTCACTTTGTGGTGTGTTTGATTCAACTTCATTACATTGTTATATTGTGAAGTTGTATTGGTTGTGCTATGCAGGGATTCGAAACACATGATGTACTGTGATGATGTACTGTGCTCACAGAACATGGCATTGCATATTGATAAAGATATGGCATGTTAAGATTTATTATAAAGATCAGCAATTTCGATCAATTCAAAATAAAGTAATTTATTTTTAAGACTAACATTACAACAATCAGTCTATAAATATATAGCACAATGCATCTTAATACTTATATAATATGTCTAAGAAAAAGAGACATTATTGTATAGTCCATCAATAACCATAAATCATCAAATTCAGACACAATGCGTGAAATAAAAATACACATAAAGCTCACGAATAAAAACAATTTAACAAAAAAAAAAAACTTATCTTAATAATAATTAAAAACCCAAGTGACTTACTACCTAAATTGCATGTTGGTACGTCGTGGACGGCTCACCCCACGGCCCGAGGGCGGCATGCGGCGAACACCGCCGTGTCTGATGCCACTTGGCTCATCGTGTTTATTTGTTAAGGAGAATAATTATTTCATTTCAATAAAAATATACTATAAACGGAGACTATATGCGTCTAAGATTTAAATGTAGAATCATAAGCATAAATAACTAAAAAGTATAATAAATTAATACACAATAAGAAGGTATAAATTGGAGTGTTTCGTCAATGTCAGAAATCGGCTTCTGCAACCGATTTTATTAGACATGAAACAAATAAATAAATTTATTTTGAACTATACTAGCTCAATTTTGTAGAGGTTGAAGTTTGGTATAAAAATGTAAAAATGTGTCCAGTAGAGGGTTTATCAATAACATATAATATATACAAGTAATCATAACATTCACTTTCATGTTATTGGTTTAGATAAAAAATACTTACTACAGCTTGATGCAGAACAAAACTCAAATCTATACATTCAAACACAAAACTTAAAAAAAAAAAATATTATCTGTGTTGCTATCAATGCTAATAAAAATTGATATACAGCATATTTTCACTTAGTCATCATAAGCACCAAACCAATATAACAAAATAAAAAAAAAATGGATCACATCTACTTTTATGTAGATATTCATAAAAATACAGTTTAATTACCAAAAAATTATGAATTATATACAATAAACACATGCAATAATTAATTATATTAATGTTGTATTTAAAAAGGATATGAGAAAAGATATAAGATCCCTAGGTCCACTCCGGTGTTCAAGTGTGAGATGTCCCGCAAAGTCATCTGTTACAAAGTTGGGTTCCCCACCTGGCATTGATGCACACACTGGACACACTACCTAAAATTTGGCGATGGCGAGTTAATTTTAATTATGTTAATAATATCAAGCTGGTTGATTGTCATAATAATAATAACAAAAATATTAAAATTAATTGTAAAACAATTGGTGTACCAATCATTTAAGTTGACATATACCATACATTTAAGTTAGTAAAGCAAAATTACAATTTCTTTTATAT
>NC_052110.1:3764096-3769368 GCF_012273895.1 Zerene cesonia
AATAAGCATATTTAAATGCTATAATATGATATTAGTATAGGCAGCAAAGGCGTTTTTGCTTTTATATTTTACTTGGACTAAAAGAATAAAGTTTTTAGAAAACATATTGCGTAAAGATGTGAAAGAGTAATTCTAGTCAGCAACAGTTTTCTCAATCAAAATCTAGATAACAAAAATTTTGCTTCACACTTTATTATCTAATGTATGTTTCTTTTGGGATTATCATATATGTCTAGAAAGTAAATATATATTATTATTAAAATCTTATGTACATACTGCTAAAGTTGTGTCTGAGTGGTCTGAGGTGACATGTTCCATAAGCCCTGTGTCTGTGAATCCCATACGATTGCAAAATGGACATGTATAGGCTTGAGGTTGCTCCAATGCTAATGTCTCTCCGCCGTAGTAGAGATCTGATGAATGAAAATAATCACATATTATATTCTTCTCTTTTAATTGTACCCACGGGGTCAAAGAAGATCCAATTACAAAGACTTTGCTATCCATCTGTCACCAATCTGTATCTCACGAATTCTGATATTAGACAGTTGAAATTTTCAGAGATTATATGTTTCTCTTACCACTATTACATCAAATTATACAAAATCAAGGTTAAGCAGTATTTGGCAAGGTCATAAATGGGAAGGTTGATCATTAGATCAACCTTCCCATTTATGACAAAAAATATTAATTTTTCTATGGATAATTGTGAGTCGGGCTCACTTGCGAACAGTTTTATATTGGATTCTTATAAGATGTGTAACAGAAAAGCAGGTAGGTAATAAAGTAGTTGTCAATATTTAGAAATATAATATGAAACATCTTGTTTGGTAATAACCAGATTAATGCCTAAACACAAATCAATGCAAGATTCATTTTTTTTGTTATAAGCTGACCCATCAAACTTTGTTCTGCCTTACTCTTATCATTTAGAGGTATGCAAAATACATATTGGTTGATTCTCATACCTACCCATTATGCACACAAAATGTCATAGAAATCAGTCCAGCCATTTAGGAGGAGTATAGTAACTAACTGAAATTTGGTACTTTGTGAAATCATTTTTTTATAGATAATGAGGACTTAATTTTAAATTCCAGCTTATCCATATAAAGTTATATTGATTTTTAAAGTTTATTGTCAACTCAAAAGTGACAAGTAATTCAATTATGTGACTACATTATAATACCTTCTTTAAAACCTATGGTTTCACTTATATAGCATTCACATATGAGGCAATGCCTAAATTGTAAACAATATTATTCCATAGAAAAATACTAAACTATAAAATGAGCATTGTAAAATCTTAGGTTACACACTGCTAATATTAGATTTAAAATAAAATTTTTACATCTTTTCATTGTATTTCTGTTGATACATACATAATTATAGAATGATACAAATACATATTATTCAAGAAGATGGCAAGTCTTTTAATTCTGAAATTTAGGATCTATGTTAAAATTTCAGGAATCAGTACAAAATATGTTATTAATTTAACTATCTTCTAAAAGTTTGTAGAAATAAAAGATAACGTTTCTTTTTGGCAAATGTAGGCCAAGTCCATTATTCATCAATAATAAATGAATTCTTACCAAAATCGCTCCTAGAAAGTATGCATTGCATTGGATGTTCTGTTGTATGTTGATTTGTGGTGGCGCCAGACTCATAGCAGGCAGCACACAAGTCATAATCGATGCAAATCAAACATTTGTATCGTCGTCCTCTAAAGTTATTTTTCAAACAAGAATCACAGCTGACTCCTAAAAATATGAGATCAATTAAAACAAGAATCAGTACATAATAAAATTAATCGCAATAATTTATTTATTGCATCGAAATAGTTAATTCCATCTGTTTACAAATTTTCGCAAAGAAATTTATTGTGACAAAAGCATAGCACAATTTTGATTATCATTACCTACCTTCATGGCGATTCATTTTCGCCAGAAAACGTCGCCGAGACAAACAAATCTTGGCACTAGAATTATCGCTACTATATGAGGTATTTATATTACTAATCTAAAATAAGTAGCACAACATCTATTATATTAAAATACAAGATTTAAAACAAAAATTTCCAAGCAAACCTAACCCAACCAGGCCATAATGACGTCACATAATGACAAGTGTTACCAACTTTTAAAATTTCCATCATCATTATAACAGACTATTAAATGAGTTATAGACTATAATATAATTTTTAGACTAGGTAACAAAAAGTATTTTTAAATTCATATTTAGTGACGTTCATATTTAGGGCAGATTCTATGACATTTTATGTGGGACTTGATCCCGCTTCTTCACGGTTTGCCTGAACTCGCATCTGAGAAGGTACCCACCCCTAAAATAGATCGGAGTGGAATAGCTACGAACCTGTGTCGAATGTATTTCGTTTGATGATTGGGAAAGCCCTATCCTTTTCTTAGTCTTTCCCAGTTCATTCCTTTATTCCCGTCATCAACCATTTGCTTTTCCTTTTACCGATTTTAACGATTACATTTACATAATGTATTTATTTCAAATTCTTATTTATTCCTTTTATATCTTAATTTCCCTATCATTAATATGTTTTCTTAGATATACTACATGTAGACACGGACAGTGGCATGGTATTTGTTCATAATTATTGTCTCGTACCCACAGAATAAATTGAATTAAAATACCTAGTGACCTCGCTTAAACCCATTCAGATAGCAATGTTTAAAGTGCTTGTTAAATACTTCATCAAATTTAGTTTCCAAATTCAATACAACTTTAGAAATTAGTAGCTTCTGATCATACCTTTCTAAATTTAAATAATTACTAACCAGATAATGAACATTAGACATAAAAGCGCTTATTACACTTGCTTCAAAGCATCCATCAATATTGTTTATTCCTCTACCCAATACAAAGACGTAGTAAATATATAAACTACTAAGTTCATGTCCCTGTAAGTATATATTGCGTTCACGCTCTACCATCCTCTAGTGACGAGTCTCTACCACATAATACATTCCCTCTACCCTCCCTTAAATAATTGTTTGTATACTGATTACTGTCAATATGACATTTATATTTTGACATTATTTTCGCTATTTTAAGAACCTCGAATTGAGATTGAGATTTACTGAAGTTATTTTGCGAATTTAGTTAGTTTTGAAAAAAACAAGATCAAAGTGTTAATTCGAAAAATATTACAATATTAGATTAATGGTCTAGGTTAAGAAAATATTATTTCGTTTTTCGTGACACTTCATATGAGTAACGGTTAGGAAAAGAGGTACTAAAACTTCAAGCACTTTGCGCGGGAAGTAACAAATACCTAATTCGGGTTATAGTTTAACATTATTGTGCGCTATTAGATAAAAGTAAAAATGACAGACGTCTTAGGGCATTTAGTAGTTGATGGAAATGATGTTATGGAATTTAAATTAGGTGAGTGATATATACTTTTACATTGTAATAAAAACCTACATATCCACAATTACCTTCATATTCTTGTTCATAGTTCGTTCTGCGAGAGACATAGAAAACGATGAAACTAGTTTTGGGCCGGAAATGTGCCACCAAGTATTTGGAGAAAATGAAAATATATTTGGTTACACAGATTTGCAGATAAAACTTTATTACAGTGCAGGTAGTCTTCAAACATATTTGGGAATTTCCTATTCAGACAAGGTATGTCAACTTTTTTAATATTGATATATAAATGAGATACTGTCTTACCACTTTCTAGTTATTATATGAAGAATTTACATATTATATTATTTAGTAGTACATGTACAGGTATTCATGTGTTAAATAAATAAATAAATAAATTGCAATAAATGTTCCTAGGTGTATTATTATGTATAACACTGTAATATATTGTAGTTTTCCTATTTATTAAATAGTATTGTTACTAGATTGATCCAAAGAAATCGGGTGGATTAAAAGCTGATGACATTGAAGGGGAACTCAAAAAGGTGCTGGCACCAGGTTATGTTACCAATTTAGATCAGTTTATATCTAATTTGGAGAGGGACAAAACATTTACACCATATGGGAAACTTCTTCATTCATTTAATATTGAATCAAGTAAGTATTATTTTATTTGAATAAACAAACAATAGGCATGATTGTTATCTTCTATTCTATAAAAGATGTATTTAATGGTGTCTTCATACAAATTCAAACTGTTATAGAATGTTCTCTTGCACTCAATATTTATGTGTTCCAAAAAATAATGACATGCAGAAAGATATACTTCATCAATAAACTCATTTTTAAAATAAGGTGATAGTGGTGACAAACGCACATTTGAAGTCTATTACTGTGAGACATCCACACCTGGTTTCCTGGATTATCATGAGAGATTACAGACTTTCCTTCTCTGGTACATTGATGCTGCTTCATTTATTGATGTGGATGATGATCAGTGGACATTTTTTACTATGTGAGTACATTGTTAAACTAATTTACCAAATGTTTTAAAAATTATTGCACCCTGTTAATTTAACGATATGCTAAAATTTTTGTAGCTTGCCTCAAATTTCTTAAAAAGCTATTTTTGGTTATCAATAGTTAATAAAAATATTTATGGCTTAAAAAAGTACATATTTAAAGGCACTATTAAATTATGTTTACACAAGTATGAAAGAAAATTACTTCTAGAATACTTAGCTTAGTACAAAAGCATTTTTTTAAAATTCATTATTACCATTCATAGACTATATATTAATATGTGAAGTAAAAACATTGTACTCCTCTTCAAAAATTGCACAGATGTAGTATTCATTCTTGCAAACTTGTTTCTTATAAAAAGGAATGCAGAATACTTTTTTTTAATTTTGCATATTACACAACAACAATATATAAATATGGCATATGTATATAAAGATTGCAACATTTGAAAAAAAAATAATAAGCTTGCATCTTGACAACTGCAGATCCACTAGTTTTATTTAAATATCTAAACCCATTTCATAGGTTCGAAAAGTGCAAGACAAGTGAAGGAGGCACAACATATTCAACAGCTGCGTATGCCACAGTGTTCCGTTACTATGCTTACCCCTGTCATCAGAGACCGCGTATTTCACAGGTTCTGACTCTGCCACCTTTTCGGAAGCTCGGATTATGTGCACAGTTGGTTCAGGTACTTATAATATATACGAATCACCATCTATAGTGACCCTTTTTCAAAGATTTATAAAATTATCTTTTATGAATGAAAATGAATCAAAGCATACTAATAGTCATTTATTATAAAAATATTGTCTTTTGCAATAAATGTTTTTTACCTTTGTCT
>NC_052110.1:3769468-3773826 GCF_012273895.1 Zerene cesonia
TGGAGCTGGTGGGACGCCTGATGGTAAGCGCTACCACCGCCCATGAACATTTGGAGAGGCATAAGGTCCATTGCAGACATTACGCCAATTGGTTATTGGTTAATAAAAGATTGGCGATAGGAATAAAGGAAAGGACTGGGGAGGGTAAGGAAAAGGATGTGGGCCTCCGGCTCCCCCACCCATCGAACGAAACAGTAGAATGCTATTTCACCATTCCTTCTTTCCAGTCGTCTAGTCTTTCCCTTGCGAATGCTCATGGGCGGTGGTGATCGTTTACCATCTGGCGAACCATCAGCTCGACTGCCCGCTATGACATAAAAAAAATCGCGTAAGTATATTTTTCCTCCTACTTTATCGCGTAAACGCGGCTAATACCGAGTTAAATTCGTAGGCGACATAAAAATAAACTTTCGTTTTTTAATAATGCGTATTTAATATTTTATACTCAATATATTATAGGATAATATTAGTCATCATATATTTAAAGTATTAATTCTTTTGTATGAATGAATTCAAGTTACCTAGTTATTTTCTGCATTTAAGGACGCGTTTCAAAACGGACAATATAAGCTATTTTTATTTACTGAACAAAACTAATAAATGTCACAAATGGTTCCTTATAATCTCGGCTTCATTCAGGGTAATTTTCTGATACTTTTTACAAGGGTTTGATATTTTAAATTCCATAAGTAAAAATCACATTTTTTCAAAAACACGGGAAAAATGTTCACGAATAATCTTAGAATAATATGTATAATAAAAATATAATAATAATAAAAATGTTTTGAGAACGCTTACGTTCGTAAGTTTTAATGGAATGACTGCGATAGAAATACAATTTGATATTATTAGAGAATCTTCATCATTTTAGAGGTACGGTTAATAATCGGCTACCACTACCAGATCCTTATAAAGCACACAATATGTTTGTTGTATCAATATAACTTGAAATAATAGGAACACTATTGGAAAAATCAAAACAACAATCACCATTTTGACCACCATTCGAATCGTATTTTAACCAGCTCTACTTTTTAAATAGATAAGTATTATTTTTATCGGTGCTTGTAGTAATATTAAATAGGTATCGTTTGAAAATATATAGTCGTAGCTATGTAGTTGCTAGCGTGTGCTAAGGGGCCGATTTGGACAAACTTTACTTATTGTAAATTGGTATAGAGACTGTTTATTTCAGAAATCGCCCGAGAACAGGACCTACCCGGGAAATCCCCATATTGTCTATCTTTTCCCTTTGACTACACGGGCAAAGTGACAAAGTTCGTTTGTTTGAATATGCTAAACTCAGGCACTACTGGACAAAAATTCTTACAAAGTTGGTTATGTACATTGTACGATCCCTGAGTGCTATAGGCTAAATATTATGTACCGCGGACAAAGCCGGGGCGGACCGCTAATATTACTAGTATAGTATTAAGTTATCTGAAATATTACTATATGGTCAAGTCACTGCTATTAAAATATTTAGAACGATTTAAATCTAGTTTTTTTTCAATCACTAAATGCGACTCTCTGATGTGAAATATGTTTCACGATAAAACATATTATGCAGTGATACCTACAACCCCACCCACTTTTCTGTTATAAGAATGTGTATAATATAGGTAATTAGTTTTTTTATCGTTGAAGTTAAAGCATGCTTATTTCCTTTATTCATGTGCATTTATAAAAGCTTAAGATTTGTTTTGGATCAAATTCATATGATAAGACCCAAGTCCTATTGTCAAATTTTTAATAAGCAGTACATCTATTTTGTAATTACGCATGCACCTACGGGCTGCGACAAAAATGATTAAATATATCATTTAAAATGATGACACATCTTCCCTGAGTTTATAATGTGTGTTGAAACCACCTGAATCGATGGAGGCGTGTCATAATAGCTTCTCGATGTGGTAAGTAGTGTATTTAGCTGCGTTCATAGGCGTTCACACGGTTTGGTTGGAAGGCATCACCATCGGCGTACGTCACAGCGTCAATGCAGTGTGGCATGCGACAGGGCGGCAGGTTGTGCGCGCGCATGCCGGTTCACGCTGCCAATACTTCTTCGTAAAACGAAGAGAGCGCGCGCCTCGGTGATATCGACGCGGACATCTAATCTGTAACACACCCGATATACAAATAGGAAAATACTGAAAATTATACACGCAAATATTGTGCTTAAAAACAGTGTCCGTAAACATAATATCCAGGATACGCAACAATCATTCCATCGTGAAACAGACATATTTTATGTAAGTACAGGCATTATATTTCATTATAATTCAGAAATTTCCCCTTAAACGTTTTTCTATTTGCATTTAATTTATGCTATTTTGGTACTCTATCCAATCGGCTAATGGATTCAAAATAGTTTCTTGTTTATATAAATGTATAAACACGTCCATAGGTATTTGAGCTGCATACATTTAGAGAGCTTAAGAGATATACACATATATCTATTGTTGAAAATTCACACGCTTAATATAAAAATATTCCTATCAAGCCAAATTTACAATCAAATAAAAGAAAATAATTTATCTATTTCCTATCACATAGGAATATCCTATCATAAAAAAACGCTCAAGTTTGTAAGAATGTATGAATATGTGTTTGTTACTCTTTCTGGCGATAACCACTGAACGGATTTTGATGATACTTGGCAAGGATGTTGCTTATGTACCATCATAACACAAAAGCTATAGAAAATACTACAGATACGTCTGCGTGTGTTACCGCGCGGCACAGGTAGTATTTTATATAAATTATTTAATTGTTTAAAGCAGAAGTAACTGCTCATTTTTGAAAAAAGTAAATGTACATGTACAAATGTATATGAATTCTGAATGTAATGATAGTTAAATATTAATGAACTATTTATTCACTTCTATATAGATACGTTTTCTCAATTGCTATTATTATAATCTTAGCCGGGCAATAGTGTATACATTGTGCTACAATATTTAATACTTTGTCTACTAATGTTATGACTATAAATCAATAACAATAGTATATCACAAGATCGATATGTTGTAAATTTCCGCTGTATGTTTAAATTAAAAATGTAGGTATATTTATCACTGATCATAGGTAAATATAGATTTCTGAATACAAAAACTGTACTTTAACTTATTCATGTGAGAACATAATGCCCTTGTTTTGTTATCAATAAATAATATATTTTGCGAGCTGGCAATCTAATGGCGATGTTGGTTGTGCAACTTTAACCTATAACATAGCATAGCTGAACTTTTCAATACAGCGATACTATATATGCAATCGCACTGCAATCTTCACTGCATGAAATCAATTTTTGAACGGAACAAATATTAATAACAATAAATAATGTTATCTAGAGTTGTCACATAAAAATCACGTTTCACAATCGAGTTCGATAATCTGATTCGGGAAACAAAATTAAACAACAAAAACAAACCTACTTATAAATTACCTATCTGTCTGTCACGCTTTTCTAATTAATTGTCACAGGAAAAAGGTGTAATCTATTAAATATATATAACTCAAAGGTGACTGCCTGACTGACTGAAATTTGGCATACAGATAGATGTTATGACGTAGGTATTCGCTAAGAAAGGATTTTGATAAATTCTACCCCCAAGGGAATAAAATAGGGCGTGAAAGTTTTTACCATGAAAATTGATAAAGACCGCAAGGGCAAAGCTGCGGGCAAATGCTTGTGTGTAATAAATACCTTCCTATACAAAAGCGTAAGGTCTGCAATCGACTTTACGCCTCTCCAAATGTTCATGGGCGGTGGTAGCTCTTACCATCAGGCGATCCACCAGCTGTAGCACCATTGCCGTCGATGACAAAAAAAAATAAATCACATATCCTCTAGTTACGGCATCGAGAAAAATAATGGATTTCGAATAGATAGGTATCTATTAAGATATCCAAATATGAAATCGTTATCTTCATTCTTAACAATATGCAACTAGCGGTCATTTGTGTTCGTACCAAATGTACACTATTAGGTATATAGTAGGTTATATAGTGTTTAAGTACTATGCTTTCAATATTTTTGTAATAATTCTAACAATAATAGGGCGCGATGATTTCACGGTTATTTGCAGTTAACTTTAATGGTTTTAAGAAAATTTATGAGCTTCTCCTAGCCGTCGATTCTAGCTCTGCACGAGTTGAAGTAGGCTAGTATACTTAAGAAATATCTTAACAATTTATCCAAATTTATTCAGTTCATGTTTTCGTGATACTTTTTGTTACATAAATGGTAAACATCATACCATGTAATATATATTTAATCATCCCTACTTCCCTACTAATATTATAAATGCGAAAGTAACTCTGTCTGTCTGTCTGTCTGTTACGCTTTCACGCCT
>NC_052110.1:3773926-3775671 GCF_012273895.1 Zerene cesonia
ATTATTCGCCAATAGACGTCAGGAAGAGCCATAATAAATTGGGACTACTCAAACGCCTCCTATTTGTTAAAAAAGTACGTTTAAGTACGATAAAACGCGAATATGACATTTTTTAAAAAAGATTCCTATCTAGATCGATTTATCGTCCCTGAAACCCCCTATATACTAAATTTCATGAAAATCGTTGGACCCGATTCCGAGATTCCAATTATATATATAAATATATATATACAAGAATTGCTCGTTTAAAGATATAAGATAATATACTGTTCAGGTTATTGGAGCCAAGGTAGTAACTAACGCCAGAACTCCAGGATCACGGTGCTATGGCTATGTAACAATGGCCAGTCCTCAAGATGCTGAGAACTGCATTAAAAATTTACATAGAACAGGTAAAAATTTTACTAAAAAAGAAAAGAAAGAAAGTATTAAAAAAATTGCCATACGAAAATATTTCTTATCTGGAATCCCGACCATTTCACTGCCATGTCGAACAAAAAAAACGGCAAGGCCGCATACCATCCTTTACCGAGGCAATTCAGGCCATTTATGACTCTATAACTATGTTGTGGATTAAATCAGAAACTTACGTTTCAGAAACCAACCAAGCCTTGTATAATCATAATGTATTTCATACTTCATTCAATTTAAACCAGTATTTTAAGAATTATGAAACCAAACAAAACTGATATATACCAGAACTAAAGTTGAAACAATTTTTAACAGAGTTACATGGGCGTATGATATCTGTGGAGAAAGCTAAGTCAGAATCAGAGTCATCATCGCGTCGTCAAGCGTCCGCTGTTCGTCCAGAACGGCGGCCAAGTAAAGAACGCAAAGAGGAGCCTAAGGAAAATGAGGTAGGTTTTTATTCTACTAGTCCTTTAGTGTCTTTAGGACCGAAATGATATCACAAAATGGCCCCATGGTCATGTCAAAGAAAGTCAGTCTCAAAAGTCACGTTCGCATTTATAGTATTAGTAAGAATAACAAATCATTTCAGTAATATCTTACATGCGTCTTAATATATTTATTGTTTTTAGAAATTGAGACATTAAGTGGTTTATCTTTGTCCTGTGTTTTCATGAAATAAATTTCTGTTTCGAATTACGTCAGCTTTATCTCATACTTACGAAAAATATAGAATTAGATATATACAGTCTGTAAACGCTTTTGTAAAGTTAGATTATTTTTATTCTGCACAATGAAGGAAAGCCAAGAAAGTGGTGAAAAATCGGGTGAAGTAAAACAGAAGAAGGATGGTGATGTTTCCGGTGCAGAGAGCACTCGTTCTACATCACGCACGAGGGAAAAATCACATCGGTCGGAAAAGGTATCATTTGTCTGCTATTATCTTGATGGTAAAAATTAATTTATTGTTTTAGCATAAGATTGCTATTGTAAACTGTATGATTGATAATGTAAACTGGTAAAATGTGCATCTTTTTTCAATTTTTAACAAATGTAAGATTTATTTCAATTGAATTTTTTTTGTCCAGGATGGAAAGACTAGGCGCAGTACAAGAAGTCGAGAACGCAGACGGTCGCCTAAAGAAGTGCTATCATTTTCGAAAATATGGGTAATTTTAATTAAAATAACACATTTAATTTTTGAATTAATGTTTTAAGTTTAAATAATGACTTCACCCGTTATTCATATATAGCCTATATATAAAATTCTCGTGTCACAGTTTTCGTTGCCATACTCCTCCGAAACGGCTTGACCGATTATGACGAAATTTTTT
>NC_052110.1:3775771-3787646 GCF_012273895.1 Zerene cesonia
AAATCAGATATCCAACAGAGGAAGGTATCGGGTATTCCATATGATGGAAGCTTGCTAAGTAGACTCGCATGCCAAACCTTATCGAAAGCTTTTGAGATATCTAGCGAGACGGCCAGAGCTTCGCCATGCCTCTCAATAGCTTCTCCTATGAGATATGTAACATGCACAAGAAGATCCCCAGTAGACCTTTTTCGTCGGAAACCGTACTGATGGTCACTGAGGAGGTCATTGTCTTCAAGATATGTTAGGAGCCGATTATTCAATACACGCTCCATAAGTCAATTCGATTCCCGGGTATAAGTAAGCAAATTTTTATAATTCTTTGAATGCAATTTCTTTTCAAATAATAATTGAACCATTTCATCGAGTAAATCTGCTTTATACAGTGCTAAGAGGGGAGGTGTTTCTTCAGGGGACAGTACGAAATTCTGCTTTGCTTATTATAATAATTTATTATATTATTCATTCTTTTGATAAATTATAAATTGAGAAATTTTTCAAGACCAGATCCTATTTTAAGTCGGTTAGAAAGGATCCTAAATAAATTTTGTAACAAGGTATGTTAAATTTTGAGTAAAGAGGTATCGGATAGTAATCAGTAAATAGTAAATAGTAGTAAATATAACAATCGTTTTCATGACATCAAATATCAATATTTCAATCCGTTTTTATATTAAGGGAATACAAATAACGCATTATTAAGGAACAATAAAAATAAACTATAATTTTTCACGTATTTCATACTGACAAAATCTCTTTCAAATAAAATTTGAATGTTTGCTTTGTTTCAAAATTTAAAATGAATTGGTATTTACTAATATGTTTTTGATTATAAGGCCTCCAATTGTACCTAATTCTAACCAACATGACTTGAAATCCTTCGAGTTAAAGGTTGAGATCATTTAACACTTCTTGGGAAAAGGTTACTAGGCTATTCATTTAATATGAAGCTCATATTGTATCTATTATAATAAATATCTCCATTTAATGTTATTAAACATTTTTAATTTTTTATATCTGCAGAGGACCTTTGCCATTTTTTTCATCAATTTACAGCGATTTATATTTTGTATTATATTTGCATATTTTTTAAATTAAAATATGGTTTCAATTGATTAAATAAAAGACTTTTAGTTTTTTTAAAAAGATAGAAAAATAATTTAATTAACGTATCTTATCATAACAGATCTCATTGCAATTAGTAGCACTTAACTCTACTATTTGGTAGGTAGATATTTAATGATGGTAGTATGCTGGGGCGGAGTAAGCCACTGGTGCAGCGTGAACTACGGGCGCGGAGTATGCGACTGGAGCAGCATGTACCACTGGGCGGGCATAGGCAACTGGTGCGGCTACCTTCGCGACAACTGGTGCGACAGCTTTTACAGCAAGAGCTTCCTTGTGCACGACAGCGTTGAAACCGTTGTGAGGGTCAGCGGTGTATTCCACGGTACGCTTGGTGCCATCAGGGTCGACAACGGAGTAAGATCCTTGAACAACATCGCCGTCACGGGTTTCGTGTTGGCTCTTGGAGTCTCCGGTCAAACCATCTTGAACGTCATACGCGAAACTGTATTGGGGATGAGGGTCGTATTCTTCAACTTTGGCGACGGGGGCAACGGCGTATTTGGCTACGGGTGCGGCGTGGTATACAGGCGCCGTGTGGTACGCTGGAGCGGCGGCATAGGCGATAGGTGCTGCTGGTAATAATCCAGCGCTGGTAGCTGCGACCAAGCAGGCGAGAATGACGAACTAGAAAAAAACAATACAAGGAGATTATAATATAAATTTCCAAATGAGTATTAGGGCTCTAGATAACATTTAGTATTTAATTTGAAAGACTTAAAATTATAAATATTACGCCACTTCAAAAACTAGTATCTTTTAATCACAGGCTAATTACCTTGAATGCCATTTTGTGTTGGTGAGATTGTAGGATGTAGAATGATGGTTATTGGGGAGCGTATTCAGTTTATATATGGGCAGCGGGGTTCACCCTTTCACTCTTCAGAGGCGCGGTGACGTCGCGTGACCGTGAGTCGGTGCCCTAGGGCTACACAAATCTCCCGCAGGTAACACCGAAATTTGAGACATGTACTGTGTTGCTCTTATTACCTAAAGAAAAAATGCACGAATTAAAAAATCGTTTCAATAAGTCCTAAATTTAATTACTTGTTTTCGTTGACAAAAATCGCCTATGGATAATAAAGATGTGTTAAAATATACATGATATACCATGAACTTTGTACTAATGACTGAAAATAATGGAATGATCATAAAATTATTGTCCCTTTTACTTAAATACACCTTTATGGTTTTATCCCCTGAGTATAACTTTCTATTTATAAACCCCTGCACTTAACTAGGTATTTACGCTTTTATTTCTTATATCATAAAATACTATTATAATTAATTTGAACCACAAATTTTCATACAGCGCATTGAGTAAATCTGTCACACAAAATCATTATCCATGTAAATTGCAGAGCAACTAAGTCCATGGGACTTACGAGTTACGAACTACAAAGCAGTCGTAAAGTTCACTGAACACATTATGCATTCCATTTAACATGACACGATATATGGCACAATGTGGTCTTGATTAGACTCATTAATTACGTTCATGAAATCAGTATATTTTACACCAGCCTGAAATTAAGTTTTTTTTTTATACTTTGTACCAGCTTTTAATACGATGAAGGTAGACCTTTGTTTTTTTATTCTGATACAGTACATACGTATGTTTTAAAAAGATGGAAGAAGATGAAGGAGAAGTACAATAAATAATTTTTCATAAGAAATCTCAAACTCAATTAAAATTTGATTACCTCAACATCAATAATTATAACATATTAATACATAAGACATAAAAAAATATATAAAAGTAAACAACATAGCTATTTACGCAGTCATTAATTGATTTATTTTATTTAGCATACATAGATATGTTAAGTAATTTCAGACATAAAATTAATTTGCTATGTGGATTACTGATTACCCTGTGCATTCGTAAATTACGTTAAAACACTTAATAGTAACAGCTTGCCCAACATGCATTTAGTGAGATGCATGTTACTTATTAAAGTGACATAACCTAGATTCGAAGATTCTACCAAGTAAACTTCTGTCATTATTGTATAAAGGTGTAGTGTTAGATTTCATTATAGGACTACATATTCAAATCGAGGATACTGTCTCTATTATATTTAAGATCCATGTATTGGTGAATAAATAAATAAGATATTAATCAAATGATGGCATACTACCTTATCCTATATGCATTTGACTCATGTCCGATTTTACTTTCTAAACTAAAAATTTCCTGATATCTTTCTCTTTGAGATCTAATAATAGTGCAATTCCATATAACTTAATTTTGGACAAATATTCATATCGTGTCAAGGGCTAAAAAGACTTTATTATAACGACATAAGGTATATTGCCAGAAAAGTGGTTAGTTGCAATAAAGATAACAGATTTTTTTAGGCTTTGGATAATTTTGGTTTTGAAAACAAGTACACGAATAAGATGGAAAAGTGATTAATTAATTCGTCTGTGATGCTACTAATGCTATAAGGAGATATATTATATTATATACGTGAAGCCGCGTGCATAAAGCTGGTTTAAGGTAATCGATGTTGATGAAGATTATTCGCTAACAGGCTATAATTAAAACGATAAAAATACTTAATGTTTTCTTTGGACGTATCGTGACATTGCCCTTTTACAATTATTATCAGTTTCATCAGACAGCCTTATGTAATTTGAAAACCGCTTTTTAGCGCGAGCCGTAAGTGACCACAAAAAATAAAAAATATAGCGCAAGGTCGATAAGATTTACTCTGAAAGAATACTCTCTTATATATTAAGGGAAGGCTAACAAGTATCCGCGTGGCATAATTCTAAGCTACACGAAAATATTTATGTGTTAAAAAAAACTGTGTTTTAAGTATATTATTTTGAATTCTTGCGTAATTACTATAGTAGTCTCAATATTTTCCATTAAGCATTCTATTAATGAGAAATTTTGAAAGAATAGATAAAATTCACCACGAGGCTTGATTTGAACCCGCGTTTTTTGTCATACCGTAGCAGCTATTTACCTTAATTTATTTAAGTCTTAGAATTATTTTTTATAATTTTTCACATTAAAGCTTTCCTCCAGTGTCTCTTAAACCAAAAGTTATACAAATCTTGGTTACATCAATGAGTTAAACTTAGCATAATGTATAAAATGTCAATCTATAATCCGTCACATCTATCAACAATGATAAAATGTTTCGGTGTGTAAAGCTCAAGTACCATTTCAAACAATAAGCTACTTCACCTTGACATTATACGTGGGGGCATACTGTTTATTACAGAGCAGAAACAGCCAGAGCTTTATGGTTGCTTTCGCAGTTTTTTTGTTTGATCCCTCAAAAGCTTTGTTAAGTTTACATATCTTTCACTATAATATAACTAGTAAACAAATATATCAATAATGTATTTGAGAATGGTCGATATCAACAATATTTTCATTGCACTGTACTGGATCCAATATGTCGCTCTAAAATTTGCTTAATTAATTATCATACGTATACGACAATTAAAGACAACCGTTGATGTTTTTATAAGGTTTTAAATGTATGAAATATCAATTTTAAATGTAGTCACGGTACATTTAAGTGAGCTTTGCTAGAATTAATTACAGTTAAATTGGAATCTGTACATAATTTATGACATATCACTTCAAATCTAATCAATTAATGTGATATATATGTAAAATATACGTTAATGTATTACTTAGATAATTCTTAAAAAAAAAACAATTTGTTGTAAATCTAACCTATGTACGAAGATAAATGATACCGCAACCGTAGTAAAATCACCCACATGTAGAGCGCTGTCTAGATTAGAGAGAGAGCTTAATATATCAATAAGACATTGCAAAACCATGTCCTTGTGTTAATTTTGTCTAATTAATACCACACATTGTTCTGTATTTTAGTATCATTTGTTTTGTATTAATTATGTTTATAGTAGAAGGTATATGACAGACGTTAATGATTGCTAGAAACGAAAAGTTTTGGCAAAATTTAACAAGTTGCATATTAGCTAAACAGTGGATTTTCATAAAAAAGTAGCTTTTTAGTCACATAACCATGTGAATCATCATGAGTATGTAAGTAATTTTTGAAGTGAAACTTCTTTAGAATCGTTGTGATTTCAAACCTGATACAACGGAAAAATCGACAGGTAAGAGACACAAATACAAAAATGCGTAGAATGAAGCCGGCAAAGAATGAGACAGACATACATACTATTTTATATTTTATATATATTCATCGCATTCTTTTGTCGATTTACTGAAGTTTCACTTCTATCGTGTGTGAATCGCACACACACCTTTTTTATAATTTAACTATGTGAGTGTTGGTAGTGCTAAGAGAGGAACTACGACAACAGTGTACCCTATTGTATATTGAAGATTTCGAATAATCAGTTTTTCATTAGGTTTATATTGGATTATACTTTTATATAATTTTTTTATATTACATCGTCCCTTCTTATATTTTGAAATATATTTTTTTACTGAATGATGGATGATTATTATGATATCTATACACATTGAACTTTACAAAAGATGCAATAATTGGTGAACCGCACCCGACCACTGTCTTCGTGCTGACCGCTGACCTCAGACGCGTAACGTTTGCTTCACGGTCACCAGCTGGGTAATAGAACACGCGTAACACATTCATAATGTGATCAGAAGGCCTTCGGTTATTGTTTGTGTGGTATGAAGAAAGGTTCTTGATGTGTTTTTTAGTAAAGTTACGTATGCTTATGTTCTACAGAAATTTTTTTTAGATTCATTTTCATTAATAATTTTGTTATGTAAGAAATTTCCAATTTATTGTATTTTGTGTTCCCATTATGTATTAGTACATATAGTATATGTGCAAAACCTTTACAAAAAATATTACCAAAGTAAAAATCGCGTCAAACGTCACTTGCGAGTCAGTCTGGTGATAAGGTTTCCAACAAATAAGCTTAAGAGCAACTGCATAAAAATAGGTCAGCCAAAAAAAAAACATCATATTAAAACATAATTGCAATACAATTTAATAATTATTGAAATTCGTTTATTGATAATAAATCGGAAATGCTATTAAATGTAGTGCGAGGTCAATTCAGTAACCGCACCGTATGTGACTAGACCTAGGCAAATAATATGTGTTGTAAAATCAGGTTCGTGCTATATATTATCTTAACATATTACGTTACATTGATATTAATAAACTGACACAAAAGTTGTGTGAGGTCTTTCGTTTCAATATAATAAAAGTGTTTTTGTAGTCGGCTTTGCCTTCATACGTTATTGCAATGTACGAATACGGAGCTAATAACTGTGTTTTATTCGTCCGACTATCAAAATTTAAGATTTAAGATTTACAATTAAATGAAAATTTAAAAAGTCCCATTCCATAGTGTGGCCATCTTTGACCGATTTTGATCAAACATAACTAATCACTGCATGTGTCTTCTTCCCATAATAAAAAAATAAACTTCGAGAGCAATTTTCTTCAAATGAAAAAAAAAAAATGCCCGAAATCGGTTGATTGGTTCGAGAAATACGTCGCCTCAAAAATAAACATACAGACGTCGGCGTCAAATTTGTAGAACCCCTTTTTCTTTGTGTGATTGATTGTGTATTTCTTCTTAAAAAAGTTCAATTATAAAGTAACTTTTAATAAAAAGGGATGGGTGTATTTTAGTAAATATTAACAATATTATTTAATTTCGACGAACACTCACATTATACAAATTAATTGTTCTAAAGAATCAATTCAATATATTTTCCAATAACCAATATTTTTATTTTTACTTTTGAAAATTTGACATTCAAGGTTAATTTAAAAAGGTTTTTTTTTATTGTGATATTAAGTTTTTGTCTCTTGAGCCCTGACTGATAAAATGCAACCTGTAGATAATAAATTCTAAAACGCTATTTAAATTATTTTATTATATGAATTAAAATAATCTTAACTTATGTTATAATACTGTTTAAATAAAATATAGCGTATATGGCAACTTATTGGCTGCTTCTTAGTTTTGTAGGCTAAATGCAAGAGTTGAAAAGGTCACCTGATTGTGACGGAACGTAGCACGACAAATTAAAGTTAAGTACTTTAAAGTTTAAGGATACATATTGATAATTGTTTGACCTATATTTATTCAAAGCGCTTTAGAATTATATCATGCACATAAAAATCACTATAACGAACGCCAAAGAACATCTTTATAATTAATATAATACGTATTTTTTATGTCATAGCGGTCCACTGAGCTGGTTGTTCGCCTCATGGCAAGCTAAGCTTCGGTCATTCGCAAGAGGCAATGCCTATGCGAATGCAATGCCCGCTTTTTTGTAGGTAAGGTATAAGGAATGGACTGAGAATAAATAATAGTTTAAAAAAACTAAAAAACACGCTTTAACAAAAATCATATTTTGCAAATTGAAAAATGGAAAAATTTTATCAAATTAGTGTATTGTCATCGGTCCTCAATAAATCTACAAAGTTCTAACGAAATCTGGCCGTTTAAAGTGGGTCAAAATCGCGCCCAAAGAAGTCGGTTACAAACAAACATACAAACAAACATACAAACAAACATACAAACAAACATACAGGTGAAGCTAATAAAAAGCGTGTAAAAAGGAAACGAGCCTCCGGCTCCTCCACTCACCGTGCGAAACACTGTAGAATGCTTCTATTTCACGCCGGTCTTCTGTGGGGCTGTGATACTTAGACCGGTGCGTGCTGGTCCAATTCGTGCCGATGCTTGCTCGACACCTTCCTTCCTTTTCCTTACCCTTCCCAGTCCTTTACTTTATTCCTCTCGTCAATCCTTTCCTAATCCCTTTCCAATTTGAAGTCGCAATCCATATGTAGAGGCGTAAGGTCTGCAATCGGCCTTACGCCTCTCCAAATGTTCATGGGCGGTGGTAGCGCTTACCGTCCCTAGGCGACCCACCAGCTCCATTGCCGACTATGACATAAAAAAAAATTGGGTTTGATAAATTGCTCATAAGAGATGTGATGGGTTCCGTGGTTAGGACCTCGGATTGAACAGTCAGGGGTTTTATACTTATCTCATAAATTTTAAGCCAATGTCTAATAAAGTCGATAATAACGTGAAGTAGTTTAAATAAATATCTATAAAATAGCACTCGACATTGGTCTGAATCAGCAACATTATTGTTGAGAAACAAATGGTGTATCTAGTGCACTCTTACGCAATATTTGTGAGGATTGAATATCAAAGAAACTTATATGCTAACTGTGAAGGTAAGTAGGCCCAGCTTGCAACACTGGCAGGATAATGTCAAACTCCGCCGGTGTAATAAAGGCCACATATGGAGAAAGTAACGCCACGTGTTCTTGTTCTAAGCGCCAATTTATAGTTGCTATTCAATTAAGTTATGCAAATGTCACGAACGCGGTGGCAATCAAAGAATTTGAATTAGCGATATATTATAATAATAGTGGAATATATTAATACATTTTCTAAGTGCACGCACGCTTCGGTATGAATAAGGCCACACTTTCACTAGGATAGCTCATATATTTTTTAGGCTCCACCTTTATTTTCGTCACAAAATTACCTATTAATAAATGACCTATTCCTTCAAATACCTAGTAATGTGTATGTTTAATAAAATTTATATATTATTGATACATTTCACCTTTTTAACCGTATCTTTAAATTAATTATAAATGCCCTGATCGCCCTGTTATCCGTGGTTAACTTTGGTGAGTCAGACAAAAAAAGAAAAGATTCCTAAAAACAAATCGGCAGATAAACTTTGAATGGCCATGGATAGGCATAAGAGATTCAATAAAAAAATTAAACAGATATTAAAATGACCCATATCCCGCATATCTGATATGACTATGATTACCTGTAAATATCGGAAACTTAAGAACCTACCAATTAATACGGATATATGTTCTTAGGAGCCATCCATAAATTACGTCACACGTTGATGGGGGGGAGGGTATCATCTGAATGTGACATTATGTGACAAGTGGCAGGGGGGGATCAAAAGCCTTGTGACGTCACATAATAAAATACTAGAACACGAAATTTATATGTGAACGAATAATTCTTAATCTATATTTATTCATAATTTCGCACTCTCGCTATAAGAATATCTTCCGTAACAACATCTGATTCCTAGAGCCATGTTATAATGCAAGTGAGACACTTAAAAAAATTAAATTATCTGTTTTCTATTGATTATTTTTAGATACATGCATAAGTTTGAAAAATGTGTGACGTCACATTTGTGGGGACGGGGTTCTAAAAATGTGACAACCTGTGACAAGGAGAGGGGGAGGGGTCGAAAAGTTCTAAAATTCGCGTGACGTAATTTATGGATGGCCCCTTACACTCAATGTGGTAGCGTGTGAAGATAATATTTAAAGAGCGTATTGCAATGCTTTTAAATGTGCTTAAAGGGCTCGAATCTAAGGGGAAATCTTAATAAATCCAGTAGCAGTAATATACGATACATATCTGCTATACCAAGTGCGTCCAAACGTATTCTTACGCAAAGTCTGGCAGCCTTGTGAAGGACGCACGTGATACGGAAAATGCCGTTATTTTTCGTATTAGTAAAACCAGTGTAGTTTTCTATAGAGCCGTTGCAAGATGATAAGAATGATTGTATAAATACAAATATTAAAATGTATTGGATATGCATTATTGGATTTTTTAAATTAAACAAGGGTAGCAAAACTGTACCTTTTTCCGGGAAATTCGATTAGAAATGTAATTTAATCAAAAGTCTGCTTGCCAAAGTTAGATCGACGAAACCTTTTGAGGTAGAGA
The DNA here is from genome assembly GCF_012273895.1 of Zerene cesonia. NCBI lineage: Eukaryota > Metazoa > Arthropoda > Insecta > Lepidoptera > Pieridae > Zerene > Zerene cesonia. The sequence goes on from NC_052110.1 coordinate 3,785,651, forward strand.
TGTATAAGCATGATGTATAAACGACAGTTGGGGTACATGCAACTATCAATTAGAATAGCTTAGAGTAATCGTACAGTTTAAAACAATGGCTGAGAATTTTAAAAAGCTTTGAACAAAAAGACGAAATCACCATTAATGAGAGTGGAAACCTGATTCGAATTAGACTGCCTAGAAATGACAAAATTAGTCAAGCGATATAGTCTGTTTATTACATAAATCATGGCTATGTCACATTATTGTCTTAATATTTAAACAAATAAATACATGTAGTAAAAAATTATTCGTTGCACGTCCGAAGAGGAGGTTACGAAAGACGATTCACAGAAGCGTTGTTGTATTTGAGAAACTGGAGCAGTTACCCTATTTATGTATTACTTAATTTGTCTAACATGTTACATATTTTAGTCAAGGCCTTAGAAAAGAAGACATTTAAAGAGTTCGTATGTTTTCTTGGTTTGTTTAAACGCGCTTATCTCAGGAACTACTGGACCAATAAAAAAAAATCCTTACACAGTATGATTAATAAGTGCTATAGGCTAAAGGCGAAGTCAGGGCAGACCACTAGTTTTGTGATTAAATAATGAAGTAAAAATCCAATAAATCCTTCAACTTAATGCCTAATATATTTATTTGAATGACTATTGAACTATATACTTGAGTTTGTAAAAATGATGGAATATTATTGTCTCTATATATAATGCGTACTACTATAGACAGTTTAAGCATAAGCTTAAGCTTAATTAGTCTATTGTAGTATGGTACTACGTTCATGTAATATTCATTTCTTTTTTTTTACTACTTTCATGCTTGCGGTCTGAATTTATATAAGATTGAATGCAGTATAATTAAGTATTCTCATTGTTTCCGCTTAAAATACCTTTAATTACCGAGACATCGTGTAAACAGATCGCCTGAAAACAAGTCTAAATAATAAAAGGAAAAATGAGTGTGACCGCGATGTTTCATAGCCCCGGCCCAGTTGCACAAGTAGCGGCTTTGTTTAAGTGACATTGTCCAGTCGTCCCATCGACCAGACTTGTACGTGCGTACTTGAATATATTTAAATTTGGAGATGCTCTCGGGATGAGGCAACGAGCAACTATAAATGCCGTTAGTGGCCAACAAGGGGTACAGTTCACAGCTTCTAGCATCCCTGTGCACATTACAACTACCAAAACCAACAACATGGTGTCCAAGGTACGGAGCTTCATTGGATTTAAGTGAAGTGTATTCTAGTGACAGTGAAAGTGAAACGAATGTGTTTAAAAAGTTATATGTTTGAATCTGTGCGAATTTTACGATTAATTTGTACATTTAATAGAATCGATATTTTTTAATCGATTATTGTAAGCGACATAACCACTTTTTAAGTTTGTGACAACGAATAATTTGTTTTTTCTTTCCAGGTCGTGATTTTCTCAAGCCTTTTGGCTTTGGCTTACGGTAGCGTGGCTCCAGTCGCCTACACTGCACCAGTTGTAGTAGCAAAACTTGAAGAGTTGGACTCCTTTCCACAGTACCGATTTGGATACAATGTAGCCGATTCTCTCACCGGTGACTACAAGAGCCAGCAAGAACAACGAGACGGTGATTTAGTTCAGGGATCTTACTCTGTCGTTGAACCCGACGGCACCCGTCGAGTAGTAGAATACGCTGCGGATTCAGTCAATGGATTCAACGCCGTGGTCCGCAAGGAACCTTTGGTTGCTGCGGCACCAGCTGTTGTAGCTGAGCCTGCAGTGGTTCCCGCCCGCATATCCGCCGCTCCTGCTGTAGCCGTAGCAGAACCTGTAGTAGCTGCTAAGATTGCTGCTCCCGTCGTCGCTCCAGTTGCCCGTTATGCCGTCGCGCCCGCAGTTGCCCCTGCAACGTTCTACAGCAATGCTGCCGTAGCTGCGGCTAGATATTCCGCTGCCCCAGTAGCTGCACCTGTTGTGGCTAGATACGCCGCTGCTCCAGTTGCCGCCGCTCCAGTTGCCGCCGCCCCAGTTGCCGC
>NC_052110.1:3788646-3791377 GCF_012273895.1 Zerene cesonia
GCGGCAACTGGGGCGGCGGCAACTGGAGCGGCGGCAACTGGAGCAGCGGCGTATCTAGCCACAACAGGTGCAGCTACTGGGGCAGCGGAATATCTAGCCGCAGCTACGGCAGCATTGCTGTAGAACGTTGCAGGGGCAACTGCGGGCGCGACGGCATAACGGGCAACCGGAGCGACGACGGGAGCAGCAATCTTAGCAGCTACTACAGGTTCTGCTACGGCTACAGCAGGAGCGGCGGATATGCGGGCGGGAACCACTGCAGGCTCAGCTACAACAGCTGGTGCCGCAGCAACCAAAGGTTCCTTGCGGACCACGGCGTTGAATCCATTGACTGAATCCGCAGCATATTCTACTACTCGACGGGTACCGTCGGGTTCAACGACAGAGTAAGATCCCTGAACTAAATCACCGTCTCGTTGTTCTTGCTGGCTCTTGTAGTCACCGGTGAGAGAATCGGCTACATTGTATCCAAATCGGTACTGTGGAAAGGAGTCCAACTCTTCAAGTTTTGCTGCTACAACTGGTGCAGTGTAGGCGACTGGAGCCACGCTACCGTAAGCCAAAGCCAAAATGCTTGAGAAAATCACGACCTGGAAAGAAAAAACAAATTATTCGTTGTCACAAACTTAAAAAGTGGTTATGTCGCTTACAATAATCGATTATAAAATATCGATTCTATTAAAAGTACAAATTAATCGTAAAATTCGCACAGATTCAAATATATAACTTTTTAAACACATTCGTTTCACTTTCACTGTCACTAGAATACACTTCACTTAAATCCAATGAAGCTCCGTACCTTGGACACCATGTTGTTGGTTTTGGTAGTTGTAATGTGCACAGGGATGCTAGAAGCTGTGAACTGTACCCCTTGTTGGCCACTAACGGCATTTATAGTTGCTCGTTGCCTCATCCCGAGAGCATCTCCAAATTTAAATATATTCAAGTACGCACGTACAAGTCTGGTCGATGGGACGACTGGACAATGTCACTTAAACAAAGCCGCTACTTGTGCAACTGGGCCGGGGCTATGAAACATCGCGGTCACACTCATTTTTCCTTTTATTATTTAGACTTGTTTTCAGGCGATCTGTTTACACGATGTCTCGGTAATTAAAGGTATTTTAAGCGGAAACAATGAGAATACTTAATTATACTGCATTCAATCTTATATAAATTCAGACCACAAGCATGAAAGTAGTAAAAAAAGAAATGAATATTACATGAACGTAGTATACCATACTACAATAGACTAATTAAGCTTAAGCTTATACTTAAATTGTCTATAGTAGTACGCATTATATATAGAGACAATAATATTCTATCATTTTTACAAACTCAAGTACATAGTTCAATAGTCATTCAAATAAATGTATTAGGCATTAAGTTGAAGGATTTATTGGATTTTTACTTCATTATTTAATCACAAAACTAGTGGTCTGCCCTGACTTCGCCTTTAGCCTATAGCACTTATTAATCATACTGTGTAAGGATCTTTTTTTATTGGTCCAGTAGTTCCTGAGATAAGCGCGTTTAAACCAACCAACAAAACATACGAATTCTTTAAATATCTTCTTTTCTAAGGCCTTGACTAAAATATGTAACATGTTAGACAAATTAAGTAATACATAAATAGGGTAACTGCTCCAGTTTCTAAAACACAACAACGCTTCTGTGAATCGTCTTTTGTAACCTCCTCTCCGGACGTGCAACGAATAATTTTTTTAGTACATGTCTTTATTCGTTTAAATATTAAGATAATATATACATGTATTTATTCGTTTAAATATTAAGATAATATAATAATGTGACATAGCAATGTTTTATGTAATAAACAGACTATACCGCATGAATAATTTTGTCATTTCTAGGCAGTCTAATTCGAATCAGGTTTCCACTCTCATTAATAGTGATTTCGTCTTTTTGTTCAAAGCTTTTTAAAATTCTCAGCCATTGTTTTAAACTGTACGATTACTCTAAGCTATTCTAATTGATAGTTGCATGTACCCCAACTGTCGTTTATACATCATGCTTATACATCTCTACCTCAAAAGGTTTCGTCGATCTAACTTTGGCAAGCAGACTTTTGATTAAATTACATTTCTAATCGAATTTCCCGGAAAAAGGTACAGTTTTGCTACCCACCATACTTTCTTCAAGGTTTAATTTAAAAAATCCAATAATGCATATCCAATACATTTTAATATTTGTACTTATATAATCATTCTTATCATCTTGCAACGGCTCTATAGAAATCTACACTGGTTTTACTAATACGAAAAATAACGGCATTTTCCGTATCACGTGCGTCCTTCACAAGGCTGCCAGACTTTGCGTAAGAATACGTTTGGACGCACTTGGTATAGCAGATATGTATCGTATATTACTGCTACTGGATTTATTAAGATTTCCCCTTAGATTCGAGCCCTTTAAGCACATTTAAAAGCATTGCAATACGCTCTTTAAATATTATCTTCACACGCTACCACATTGAGTGTAAGGGGCCATCCATAAATTACGTCACGCGAATTTTAGAACTTTTCGACCCCTCCCCCTCTCCTTGTCACATGTTGTCACATTTTTAGAACCCCGTCCCCCCAAATGTGACGTCACACATTTTTCAAACTTATGCATGTATCTAAAAATAATCAAAAGAAAACAGATAATTTAATTTTTTTAAGTGTCTCACTTGCATTATAACATGGCTCTAGGAATCAGATGTTGTTACGGA
>NC_052110.1:3791637-3808663 GCF_012273895.1 Zerene cesonia
CCCCCCTGCCACTTGTCACATAATGTCACATTCAGATGATACCCTCCCCCCCATCAACGTGTGACGTAATTTATGGATGGCTCCTAAGAACATATATCCGTATTAATTGGTAGGTTCTTAAGTTTCCGATATTTACAGGTAATCATAGTCATATCAGATATGCGTGCGGATATGGGTCATTTTAATATCTGTTTAATTTTTTTATTGAATCTCTTATGCCTATCCATGGCCATCCAAAGTTTATCTGCCGAATTGTTTTTAGGAATCTTTTCTTTTTTTGTCTGACTCACCAAAGTTAACCACGGATAACAGGGCGATCAGGGCATTTATAATTAATTTAAAGATACGGTTAAAAAGGTGAAATGTATCAATAATATATAAATTTTATTAAACATACACATAACTAGGTATTTGAAGGAATAGAAAGAATAGTAATTTATTAATTTATTAATAGGTAATTTTGTGACGAAAATAAAGGTGGAGCCTAAAAAATATATGAGCTATCCTAGTGAAAGTGTGGCCTTATTCATACCGAAGCGTGCGTGCATTTAGAAAATGTATTAATATATTCCACTATTATTATAATATATCGCTAATTCAAATTCTTTGATTGCCACCGCGTTCGTGACATTTGCATAACTTAATTGAATAGCAACTATAAATTGGCGCTTAGAACAAGAACACGTGGCGTTACTTTCTCCATATGTGGCCTTTATTACACCGGCGGAGTTTGACATTATCCTGCCAGTGTTGCAAGCTGAGCCTACTTACCTTCACAGTTAGCATATAAGTTTCTTTGATATTCAATCCTTACAAATATTGCGTAAGAGTGCACTAGATACACCATTTGTTTCTCAATAATAATGTTGCAGATTCAGACCAATGTCGAGTGCTATTTTATAGATATTTATTTAAACTACTTCACGTTATTATCGACTTTATTAGACATTGGCTTAAAATTTATGAGATAAGTATAAAACCCCTGACTGTTCAATCCGAGGTCCTAACCACGGAACCCATCACTTCTCTTATAAGCAATTTATCCAACCCAATTTTTTTTTTATGTCATAGTCGGCAATGGAGCTGGTGGGTCGCCTGACGGTAAGCGCTACCACCGCCCATGAACATTTGGAGAGGCGTAAGGCCGATTGCAGACCTTACGCCTCTACATATGGATGCGACTTCAAATTAGAAAGGGATTAGGAAAGGATTGACGAGAGGAATAAAGTAAAGGACTGGGAAGGGTAAGGAAAAGGAAGGAAGGTGTCGAGCAAGCATCGGCACGAATTGGACCAGCACGCACCGATGTAAGTACCACAGCCCCACAGAAGACCGGCGTGAAATAGAAGCATTCTACAGTGTTCGGTACGGTGAGTGGAGGAGCCGGAGGCTCGTTTCCTTTTTCTCAGTCCATTCCTTATACCTTACCCACGAAAAAGCGGGCATTGCATTCGCATAGGCATTGCCTCTTGCGAATGGGCGAAGCTTAGCTTGCCATGAGGCGAACAACCAGCTCAGTGGACCGCTATGACATAAAAAATACGTATTATATTAATTATAAAGATGTTCTTTGGCGTTCGTTATAGTGATTTTTATGTGCATGATATAATTCTAAAGCGCTTTGAATAAATATAGGTCAAACAATTATCAATATGTATCCTTAAACTTTAAAGTACTTAACTTTAATTTGTCGTGCTACGTTCCGTCACAATCAGGTGACCTTTTCAACTCTTGCATTTAGCCTACAAAACTAACAAGCAGCCAATAAGTTGCCATATACGCTATATTTTATTTAAACAGTATTATAACATAAGTTAAGATTATTTTAATTCATATAATAAAATAATTTAAATAGCGTTTTAGAATTTATTATCTACAGGTTGCATTTTATCAGTCAGGGCTCAAGAGACAAAAACTTAAAATCACAATAAAAAAAACCTTTTTAAATTAACCTTGAATGTCAAATTTTCAAAAGTAAAAATAAAAATATTGGTTATTGGAAAATATATTGAATTGATTCTTTAGAACAATTAATTTGTATAATGTGAGTGTTCGTCGAAATTAAATAATATTGTTAATATTTACTAAAATACACCCATCCCTTTTTATTAAAAGTTACTTTATAATTGAACTTTTAAAGAAGAAATACACAATCAATCACACAAAGAAAAAGGGGTTCTACAAATTTGACGCCGACGTCTGTATGTTTATTTTTGAGGCGACGTATTTCTCGAACCAATCAACCGATTTCGGGCATTTTTTTTTTTCATTTGAAGAAAATTGCTCTCGAAGTTTATTTTTTTATTATGGGAAGAAGACACATGCAGTGATTAGTTATGTTTGATCAAAATCGGTCAAAGATGGCCACACTATGGAATGGGACTTTTTAAATTTTCATTTAATTGTAAATCTTAAATCTTAAATTTTGATAGTCGGACGAATAAAACACAGTTATTAGCTCCGTATTCGTACATTGCAATAACGTATGAAGGCAAAGCCGACTACAAAAACACTTTTATTATATTGAAACGAAAGACCTCACACAACTTCTGTGTCAGTTTATTAATATCAATGTAACGTAATATGTTAAGATAATATATAGCACGAACCTGATTTTACAACACATATTATTTGCCTAGGTCTAGTCACATACGGTGCGGTTACTGAATTGACCTCGCACTACATTTAATAGCATTTCCGATTTATTATCAATAAACGAATTTCAATAATTATTAAATTGTATTGCAATTATGTTTTAATATGATGTTTTTTTTTTGGCTGACCTATTTTTATGCAGTTGCTCTTAAGCTTATTTGTTGGAAACCTTATCACCAGACTGACTCGCAAGTGACGTTTGACGCGATTTTTACTTTGGTAATATTTTTTGTAAAGGTTTTGCACATATACTATATGTACTAATACATAATGGGAACACAAAATACAATAAATTGGAAATTTCTTACATAACAAAATTATTAATGAAAATGAATCTAAAAAAAATTTCTGTAGAACATAAGCATACGTAACTTTACTAAAAAACACATCAAGAACCTTTCTTCATACCACACAAACAATAACCGAAGGCCTTCTGATCACATTATGAATGTGTTACGCGTGTTCTATTACCCAGCTGGTGACCGTGAAGCAAACGTTACGCGTCTGAGGTCAGCGGTCAGCACGAAGACAGTGGTCGGGTGCGGTTCACCAATTATTGCATCTTTTGTAAAGTTCAATGTGTATAGATATCATAATAATCATCCATCATTCAGTAAAAAAATATATTTCAAAATATAAGAAGGGACGATGTAATATAAAAAAATTATATAAAAGTATAATCCAATATAAACCTAATGAAAAACTGATTATTCGAAATCTTCAATATACAATAGGGTACACTGTTGTCGTAGTTCCTCTCTTAGCACTACCAACACTCACATAGTTAAATTATAAAAAAGGTGTGTGTGCGATTCACACACGATAGAAGTGAAACTTCAGTAAATCGACAAAAGAATGCGATGAATATATATAAAATATAAAATAGTATGTATGTCTGTCTCATTCTTTGCCGGCTTCATTCTACGCATTTTTGTATTTGTGTCTCTTACCTGTCGACTTTTCCGTTGCATCAGGTTTGAAATCACAACGATTCTAAAGAAGTTTTACTTCAAAAATTACTTACATAGTCATGATGTATCACATGGGTATGTGACTAAAAAGCTACTTTTTTATGAAAATCCACTGTTTAGCTAATATGCAACTTGTTAAACTTTGCCAAAACTTTTCGTTTCTAGCAATCATTTACGTCTGACACATACCTTCTACTATAAACATAATTAATACAAAACAAATCAAACGATACTAAAATAGAGAACAATGTGTGGTATTAATTAGACAAAATTAACACAAGGACATGGTTTTGCAATGTCTTATTGATATATTAAGCTCTCTCTCTAATCTAGACAACGCTCTACATGTGGGTGATTTTACTACGGTTGCGGTATCATTTATCTTCGTACATAGGTTAGATTTACAATAAATTGTTTTTTTTTAAGAGTAATTATCTGCGTAATACATTAACGTATATTTTACATATATATTACATGAATTCATTAGATTTGAAGTGATATGTCATAAATTATGTACAGATTCCAATTTAACTGTAATTAATTCTAGCAAAGCTCACTTAAATGTACCGTGACTACATTTAAAATTGCTATTTCATACATTTAAAACCTTATAAAACCATCAACGGTTGTCTTCAATTGTCGTATGCGTATGATAATTAAGCAAAGTTTAGAGCGACATATTGGATCCAGTACAGTGCAATGAAAATATTGTTGATATCGACCATTCTCAAATACATTATTGATATATTTGTTTACTAGTTATAGTGAAAGATATGTAAACTTAACAAAGCTTTTGAGGGATCAAACAAAAAAACTGCGAAAGCAACCATAAAGCTCTGGCTCTTTCTGCTCTGTAATAAACAGTATGCCCCCACGTATAATGTCAAGGTGAAGTAGCTTATTGTTTGAAATGGTACTTGAGCTTTACTCACCGAAACATTTTATCATTGTTGATAGATGTGACGGATTATAGATTGACATTTTATACATTATGCTAAGTTGAACTCATTGATGTAACCAAGATTTGTATAACTTTTGGTTTAAGAGACACTGGAGGAAAGCTTTAATGGGAAAAATTATAAAAAATAATTCTTAGACTTAAATAAATTAAGGTAAATAGCTGCTACGGTATGACAAAAAACGCGGGTTCAAATCCCGCCTCGTGGTGAATTTTATCTATTCTTTCAAAATTTCTCATTAATAGAATGCTTAATGGAAAATATTGAGACGACTATAGTAATTACGCAAGAATTCAAAATAATATACTTGAAACATAGTTTTTTTTAACACATAAATATTTTCGTGTAGCTTAGAATTATGCCACGCGGATACTTGTTAGCCTTCCCTTAATATATAAGAGAGTATTCTTTCAGAGTAAATCTTATCGACCTTGCGCTATATTTTTTATTTTTTGTGGTCAATTACGGCTCGCGCTAAAAAGCGGTTTTCAAATTACATAAGGCTGTCTGATGAAACTGATAATAATTGTAAAAGGGCAATGTCACGATACGTCCAAAGAAAACATTAAGTATTTTTATCGTTTTAATTATAGCCTGTTAACGAATAATCTTCATCAACATCGATTACCTTAAACCAGCTTTATGCACGCGGCTTCACGTATATAATATAATATATCTCCTTATAGCATTAGTAGCATCACAGACGAATTAATTAATCACTTTTCCATATTATTCGTGTACTTCTTTTCAAAACCAAAATTATCCAAAGCCTAAAAAAATCTGTTATCTTTATTGCAACTAACCACTTTTCTGGCAATATACCTTATGTCGTTATAATAAAGTCTTGTTAGCCCTTGACACGATATGAATATTTGTCCAAAATTAAGTTATATGGAATTGCACTATTATTAGATCTCAAAGAGAAAGATATCAGGATATTTTTAGTTTAGAAAGTAAAATCGGACATGAGTCAAATGCATATAGGATAAGGTAGTATGCCATCATTTGATTAATATCTTATTTATTTATTCACCAATACAAGGATCTTAAATATAATAGAGGCAGTATCCTCGATTTGAATATGTAGTCCTATAATGAAATCTAACACTACACCTTTATACAATAATGACAGAAGTTTACTTGGTAGAATCTTCGAATCTAGGTAATGTCACTTTAATAAGTAACATGCATCTCACTAAATGCATGTTGGGCAAGCTGTTATTCTTAAGTGCACAGGGTAATCAGTAATCCAAATAGCAAATTAATTTTATGTCTGAAATTACTTAAAGTATCTATGTATGTTAAATGTTAAATAAAATAAATCAATTAATGACCGCGTAAATAGCTATGTTGTTTATTATTACATATTTTTTATGTGTTATGTATTAATGTGTAATAATTATTGATGTTGAGATAATCAAATTTTAACTGAGTTTGAGACTTCTTACGAACAATTATTGTACAATAATTATTGTACTTCTCCTTCGTCTTCTTCTATCATTTTAAAACATACGTATGTACTATATCAGAATAAAAAAACAAAGGTCTACCTTCATCGTATTAAAAGCTGGTACAAAATATACTGGTGTAAAATATACTGATTTCATGAACGTAATTAATGAGTCTAATCAAGACCACATTGTGCCATATATCGTGTCATGTTAAATGGAATGCAAAATGTGTTCAGTGAACTTTACGACTGCTTTGTAGTTCGTAACTCGTAAGTCCCATGGACTTAGTTGCTTTGCAATTTACGTGGATAATGATTTCGTGTGACAGATTTACTCAATGCGCTGTATGAAAATTTGTGGTTCAAATTAATTATAATAGTATTTTATAACATAAGAAATAAAAGCGTAAATACCTAGTTAAGTGTAAAGGTTTATAAATAGAAAGTTATACTCAGGGGATAAAACCATATAGGTGTATTTAAGTAAAAGGGACAATAATTTTATGATCATTCCATTATTTTCAGTCATTAGTACAAAGTTCATGGTATATCATGTATATTTTAACACATCTTTATTATCCATAGGCGATTTTTGTCAAAGAAAACAAGTAATTAAATTTAGGACTTATTGAAACGATTTTTTAACTCGTGCATTTTTTCTTTAGGTAATAAGAGCAACACAGTACATGTCTCAAATTTCGGTGTTACCTGCGGGAGATTTGTGTAGCCCTAGGGCACAGACTCACGGTCACGCGACGTCACCGCGCCTCTGAAGAGTGAAAGGGTGAACCCCGCTGCCCATATATAAACTGAATACGCTCCCCAATAACCATCATTCTACATCCTACAATCTCACCAACACAAAATGGCATTCAAGGTAATTAGCCAGTGATTAAAAGATACTAGTTTTTGAAGTGGCGTAATATTTATAATTTTAAGTTTTTCAAATTATATACTAAATGTTATCGAGAGCCCTAATACTCATTTGGAAATTTATATTATAATATCCTTGTATTGTTTTTTCTAGTTCGTCATTCTCGCCTGCTTGGTCGCGGCTACCAGCGCTGGCTTATTACCAGCAGCACCTATCGCCTATGCCGCCGCTCCAGCGTACCACACGGCGCCTGTATACCACGCCGCACCCGTAGCCAAATACGCCGTTGCCCCCGTCGCCAAAGTTGAAGAATACGACCCTCATCCCCAATACAGTTTCGCGTACGACGTTCAAGACGGTTTGACCGGAGACTCCAAGAGCCAACACGAAACCCGTGACGGCGATGTTGTTCAAGGATCTTACTCCGTTGTCGACCCTGATGGCACCAAGCGTACCGTGGAATACACCGCTGACCCTCACAACGGTTTCAACGCTGTCGTGCACAAGGAAGCTCTTGCTGTAAAAGCTGTCGCACCAGTTGTCGCGAAGGTAGCCGCACCAGTTGCCTATGCCCGCCCAGTGGTACATGCTGCTCCAGTCGCCTACTCCGCGCCCGCAGTTCACGCTGCACCAGTGGCTTACTCCGCCCCAGCATACTACCATCATTAAATACCTACCTACCAAATAGTAGAGTTAAGTGCTACTAATTGCATTGAGATCTGTTATGATAAGATACGTTAATTAAATTATTTTTCTATCTTTTTAAAAAAACTATAAGTCTTTTATTTAATCCATTGAAACCATATTTTAATTTAAAAAGTAGGCAAATATAATACAAAATATAAATCGCTGTAAATTGATGAAAAAAATAGCAAAGGTCCTCTGCAGATATAAAAAATTAAAAATGTTTAATAACATTAAATGGTGATATTTATTATAATAGATACAATGTGAGCTTCATATTAAATAAATAGCCTAGTAACCTTTTCCCAAGAAGTGTTAAATGATCTCAACCTTTAACTCGAAGGATTTCAAGTCATGTTGGTTAGAATTAGGTACAATTGGAGGCCATATAATCAAAAACATATTAGTAAATACCAATTCACTTTAAATTTTGAAATAAAGCAAAAATTCAAATTTTATTTGAAAGAGATTTTGTCAGTATGAAATACGTGAAAAATTATAGTTTATTTTTATTGTTCCTTAATAATACGTTATTTGTATTCCCTTAATATAAAAACGGATTGAAATATTGATATTTGATGTCATGAAAACGATTGTTATATTTACTACTATTTACTATTTACTGATTACTATCCGATACCTCTTTACTCAAAATTTAACATACCTTGTTACAAAATTTATTTAGGATCCTTTCTAACCGACTTAAAATAGGATCTGGTCTTGAAAAAATTCTCAATTTATAATTTATATTATATGAATAATATAATAAATTATTATAATAAGCAAAGCAGAATTTTGTACTGTCCCCTGAAGAAACACCTCCCCTCTTAGCACTGTATAAAGCAGATTTACTCGATGAAATGGTTCAATTATTATTTGAAAAAAAATTGCATTCAAAGAATTATAAAAATTTGCTTACTTATACCCGGGAATCGAATTGACTAAAATCTATTAAAATGACACCTACACATTTTGTAGTAACCAAAGTCCAAACTCCTATGATACGTCTGAATCGACATTTGTTTTTTTATTGGATTACATTTTGGTCGGATGTACATGTAAGGTACGGTAAGGTACAATGTGTCATTTTGAATAAAAGTCTTTTAAGTATTCGTAAACAATTAAAAAGCATTGATTTGTTTAATTCAATGTCCCGGATGAAATTAGAACCTCTCTAGCTCTAACGGTAATAACTAAACGAGCTTTATATTCACGTATAATTGCTCTATCCCTCTCTGAATTTTCTTTTTCTATGCAGCTATTTAATTTCATTATTTAAGTAAGTAATAGAGTCTTTGTTTTTATCTCCGTTATTTATCCGTTATCTACCTTTTGTGAAAGGTCGTATTCATAAAAAAATATACAAATGATTAAGCGCCCCGATAAACGTCAAACATATTTGACAAATCATATCACACTTGTTTTCGCGAAATGTCAGTTTGTTTATGAAAATCAACAAATTGAACATATTTAAATTCACTTTATTTTTTACAATGAAACAAGAACAAGAAATGTTATGAACGAAACGAAGAATTGATTGAAATCGTCTAATTCATATAAAAAAATAGTTTACGAACAGATTAAGTAATATTTTGAACTTTGCGCCATTTCCATGTTTGTTGACGAAATAGAAACGCCGGTCCCCGCAATAATCACCAAAACTACAAGAACAGTGTATTAACTTGCTAAACAACAGATATGGTATCTACAAGAAGTGTGCGTTATAAATTTAGTGAAGGAGAACGAGTGTTATGTTATGAACCTGATCCTACGAAAGCTAAGGTTCTTTACGATTCCAAGGTTTGTTACGATTGTATACTTGAACATTTATAATGTTTGCAGTAAATTTGTGTATTTTAACAAATAACTTGCCTTTCCTTCAGGTTTTAGAGGTAATAGAAAGCAAAGATAAACGTGGAAAACGGAGTGTTGAGTACTTAATACACTTTCAAGGCTGGAATTCGTCCTGGGATCGCTGTGTGAGCGAAGATTTTGTATTGAAGGACACAGAAGAGAACAGGCAGTTGCAAAGAGATCTTGCAGAGAAATCACAACTGCAATTGTAAGTTCTTATAAAATTTTTACATATGGAAATTTGGGACATTAAATTTTATTGATAAATTTAACAAATGCTTCACCTTATTTGCAGAGGTGCATATTTATATCGACGAGAAAGAAAGAAAGGTAGTTCTAATGCAGGATCAGGATCCACAAAAAGAGCTCGACATGGATTTAGCGATGATGGATCTTCTAGCAGTACACAGCCTGATGGTACATAATGATTTTTTATAGCAATAATTATTTGCATAAAATATTTCACTTTGATTAATTCTTAACTTATAAATGTATTTCATAGTATTTTTTTGATTTTTAACACTTAAATTTATTATATTATAATATGATCATGAAATACATCAAAAAAAGAACAGTTGTCAGAGACCTTGCTCTTTTTCAATAGCTATAATATTATCTTTACAGAAGGTGAAACAGCAGCTGATACTGATACTTCATCAGGCTCTACTTCGAGTGCACTGCCAAGATCATCTCCCGTCCCGACTCATACATGCCGTGCACAAATACCACTACCGCCTTCTCTCAGGTATCTATTTCTATACCTTAAAAATTTACATTTCAGAGCTTTTTATGAACAATTCTTTGCAGTTTGTATATAAAATTAAACAGTTTTTTCAATTAAAAGTAAACTTGTAATTTTCAATTTAATCTACACAAAAAAAATGTGGTCAAGTTGTGCCTTAACCATTTTATGTGTTCCATCCTTGTCAAGGGGAGTGCTAACCGTCTCTCCTTTCAATAGACACAATTTATAAGTTTGACAGTAGACAATATATACTTAGTGTATGAAAAAACTTCAATTGCGTGATTTAAGAATGATTTAAAAAACAATCATAAAGTAAAAATTAGATGTTTTAAATGCTCTTGTTTTGTACATAATATAAACAGCCTTTGTTTTTGTTAATTTAAGAAAATAAAATATGATTTTTGTCAATCGTAAGTAAAATAAACAATCTTCAAAAAATTTATTTCAAACAGCGCCATCTAGTTATTTGTAACCAAAGATGAATTGTAGCTTTCTTTCAAAGGATGTCAAACATGTTTTCATAAATCAGGCTGTACAGTATACATGGTCTGCCTGATTGTACATAACCTAGAGCAGAGATAATTTTTAAAAGGATTTTTTTTTTGCAAAGATGCTACTTTAGATTCTTATAAGGACTGAATTCTTATAAGCGCTTCACTATCACTCTTTGATATTTTAAGATTGGTATATTAGGCATATACATAATTCCAATTCTTCAGTTCTCACTATTCTAAACATATACATACATTGAGTTCAGGTCTGAATTTTGGATCATTTTTCTGTGAAATTGTAATTGCCCATTATTTCTTTTTAACCTATTCTAAGATTTTTTTAATAATCTTTTTATCTCTATTGCAAAAAAATTATTATGTGTCACATGTGTTATTGAGGTCTACCAGTTTATGCTCCATTTATTATCTACTAATGTTATAAAGAGAAAAAAATGTGTATATGTTTGTTTCAACTCAAAAATTCTTAAAGCATTTCAAAGCTACAACTTTTTAATGCAGGTCAATCTGAGCAACCAGGACAAGTGGCTTATCTATAATATATAGGCATATTTTTTTTTTGCTTTTTACTCCGTTTCGCTTACAGGGATCGCTTAACACTCGACTACCACCTAGTGGTGAAGCGCGGCCGTGTGGCCCGGTTGCCCGCTTCACCCAGCGCGGCCGACATACTAGAGTCTGTAGTGAAGTGGTTCGGGCGCGCCGGCGCGTGGAACCCGCCGCGCGGTAAACATGAGCCACCGCAGAAACCGGACATTCTAGAAGTTTCCGCCAGGTTCTGAAACATTTCACTGATTTTAGATTTATGGTGATACTTCACTTATAAGATAGTTTAATGGGGTTATTGTGTGATAGTTATTCTCTTTGTTTTTTTGTTTTAGTGAGTTATGATTCAATTATTAGTGCTGGCACTAACATTTACCTTTTTAATCGTTTATAGGCATAACATCTTTTCTTGCGCTTTTTTACTTACAAATTTAAATTGTTTTATATGGCAGTTTTTATTGCATTAGTTCTTATAGAAATATTATTGTTTAAAGTGAAATCCTCCCAAAATGCGAAAAATGTACATAGGCATTGCAGTAAATAATTCTATAGATTATATTTCCCAATTTATACAGATTAAATTTAGTGCGCGAGGTGGCAGACGGCTTAAGAGTATATTTCGACTTCATATTTCGGGGACACATGTTATACAAGCAGGAAATGGCGCAGTACCACGAGATGTGCGGGCAGTACAATGATTTGTGAGTATGTCTTAGTATTGCATAATTGTAACATGTATTTTAGTAAAATTCAAATTTTTGCAAAAAAATTTAACCATCAATGCTATTTGGTAAAATGTTATTTGTCTTGATATTAAAATGAGTATTTTATTTTCAGTCCAACGGATATTAATTCAGAAGGTGAGGACCAAGAAAACCAATCTCCTGATGAGGATCCCGACGATGATGAAGATGAGAAGAGTCCGCGGATGCCAGAATATGCTCACCTTCCTCCTGACCCTGAATATGACCAGGACGATGGTAAGTTAATAAGCATGATAGGTTTTAACGTCATTGTAATGCTACATTTGATTACTATCCTACTACATACCATCCAATAATTATCTATTTATTCTGAATATATATACTTTTATATAAAATAATTTCTAAAATATCCTCCTTTTTGAATCCTTTAAGTTTTCATTTAATAGAATGTTCATAAAACTATATAATAATTAGAGAACCTCAACACTTTAAATATACAATTTCACATCTATTGCACCAAGTTGAAAAAGAAAACAACTTACAGAACCATTAGTAAGAAGAGACCGGCCAATAGATCGAGAGGAAATAAAAGAGGAGCGCATAGAAATAAAGGAGGAGCAGGTGGAGCCGGTCGCGGGACCCTCGCACCAAGACGGTGGTGCCGAAGAGCCGCAGCCCGCCGCTGTGGCCAGGAGGTATTTGGGTGGGGGGATGAGGGGGAGGTTACCCTGGGAACATTCAAATGCAAAAAATGAGGGGAGGGGGTTATTGGACTAAAGTTTCCATCTTTTGATTTCGAATTATATAAATTTTTTTTAAAAATATTATTGTTTTGGACATGACAGGTCGTTTTAATTTATTATTAATAACTCATATATAAATTAGTCAGTGCCTACCTTACCCAACACAATATTCAAAAATATGGTAGCCATCATTTCCTTTTTAGTATTTGGTTTTGCATCGGAATCGATAGAAAATAATATATAAGCAAATTCCGTATAATCATTGAAAAATGAAAAAAAAAACGATTTAAAGCACTTGCACTACTCGATGTAGAACGAAATTAAGCGGGCGAAGATGATCAACAAGCACTTGGTAAAATGGATGCAATGAAATAACCAATGAATGTTTCTGTTCTAAATTTAATTATTGAACTAAATGTTCTACATCTGTTTGGCTATTTCACTTCCTCTTATTGTACTTACTTCTGCCCAAACATGCGTTAAAAATTGCGTTCAAATATGGAATTTGCGACGTTGATTTTTTTCAAACGTATGTTCTTTTTACTTTTTTGTTTCCACGTTTTCTGCGTTTGTATGGAAGAATGAGTGACTAGAAGGGAGTTCATAAGAATGTGAATGTAGTTATTTTTTATTAATTTTATTTTTTAAATAAATGGCATCAATAGGACTAGCTATTATATCTAGAATTATATATATACATATAATAGATTTAAAGACAAATTTTAATCCGATTTAAAATTAAAATCTTAGGTTACGTTCACACAAATCCGCGGTATCGCAATCGGAAAGCGAAGACCCAGCACCTTCAACTTCTACGGCAGAACCGAGAGCATTTGAGACACAATCATCAAGGTATTATATTTTGAAACACAATCCAAACCCTGTCGTATGAGAGCATTGTTAAATGCTACTTCATTTTAATTTTAATCGTATAATAGTAAAAAACGTTACAAGTTACGATAGAAAATAAAAAAAAACGTTTTACTCTATAAAGAAAATAAGCTAAAACGCATATTTCATTATAGCGTGGGCAGCAGCGGATCGTCGACCAGCGAGTATAGAGGTGCGCGTGTACACACATATACGCCCTCCACTTCTACACGCACACCACTCTCATTACTCATGGAAAAGGTAAAGAAAAGTTATTGCACTTTTTATCTATTTAAATACTCTGATTTAGCAGAAGCAAAATTAAAAAAAGATATATATTGAATTATTGTATAACGAATAAGCACGTATGACCATAGCTTTCTAGAACTTATATGTATATTTTGATACTACTCAGTGCTCTACAGTTCATTTTATTATTTTTAAAGATATAATTGACAAACAGTTAGGTGAATACGTACATTTTGTATATTTTGACTCCATTCAACAGGTATCAAAATTCGAGTTAATACCGCGAGAAGGCACTGAACATTTACCATGTAGAGTTTATGGTGCAATACATCTTGCAAGGCTTTTTGGTGAGAAACTAATGTTTTATTACATATTTCAATTTAAAAAACATTACACATATTTTGATTTTATTTCATATTGAATAGAAACAAGTTTGTCTGCAGATGGTCTAAATTATCTTTTTTTTTTCAGTTATTTTACCAGTTTTTCTGAATGCAACTCAAATGCCTGACATGAAGTTAAAACTTATATTGAAATATATTGATATATTTGTACAGTAAGTATACATACATTTTACATATTTTAGCCGCCCTTCTGGCCAAGTGGGGGTTGGCAGATGTCACACGTCGAACTTTTGATTCTTGGACATGCCGTTTTCCTCACGATATTTTTCATTCACCATTTCAACCAGGATTGATGTAGATAATGCGCAGATAAATAATGGAAATGTCAATTTATTTTAGAAATTTAAATTTAGACGCTCGCCTGGTCTCGAACCGTCTTTTCGATTTTAAGTCTGATCACTGAGCCGCCACTATTTAATTTATAATTTTCACTTACAGTATCATTGTTTTTTTTAATTTTGTGCTTTTACTGTAATCACGAATTAATTTACAGATACCTTGATGAACATAGTGAATGGTTTGGAGAAAGCTTCTATGTGCCTAATACTTTTATTCAATCAAATTGAAAACGATGAGAATCAGATGAAAGGGATAACAATGTGTGCTATTGAATGTTTTAAATAAGTTAACGCTAATGTACATTACCTACCACCTTTACCTCAATATTTCACATTGTTTCAAAAACTTAAGACCATAATTTTTTATTATCATTTTACTTATGAATAGTAATACAAGAAAATGTTGTAATTTAGTTTTCTAACAATTATTTTAGTATTTTGTCTTTACGCGTGTATGGAATTTGTTGTAAATATAATTTAACGAATTGTTTGACCGAATATAAATCATGTGATGAGTGTGTAAATATACATTACAATTATAAGAATTATGTATGCTCCATAATGAAAAATGACGATTTTACTTAAATAAATGCTATTCCTTATTACATTGTATTTTGTTATTGAATTTATTGTAAGTGAAATAGTACAAGATTTTATAAGTGAAATAGTTGTTTGAAAATTGAAATTTTAATGATCGATTGAATAATGATTGTAATAATATAGATCTCATTCTATGATGAATAGAATAATAAAACGATAGCTTTATAAAAACTGTTTCATTTTTTAAATAAAACTCTTTTTACCAAAAATATTTATTTTTTTAAACTAGTGCATACATTCAACCTTCATTCATAACAAAAACAACATTATTAACTTCACAATTCACATATACGTTCCATTACACACAAATTTAAAAATTAATATGAGACATAGGCATTTCAACAGTTTTTTAGCTTCAAATCGAATATTTGAGACTTCATATCCATTTTTCTGGTGTTTTGATTCATAGGAGTTCTTTAAATATTAATTTCCAAATAAATATTTTAATACATTGATACATAGAAAAAAACACTTGACCACAATCATGCTAGAGTAATAAGTACTAATAATTATATATGAGTAAAACAAAGTTAATATTATTCAAAAAGCAAAATTAAGTATGCACTTAAAATTATTGTAATTACAAAAATCTAAAAAGAAAAAAATATTAGGTATTCCAGTTTAGTTTATGATATCCTTAATTGATGAAAAAAGGCACTTACTTTCCGAGAACACAATGTATCATTGCGAGACTTGATAAACGAATAAGTGATGAATACAAAAATCAATGAATTAGAAACAAAGCATTTTACCAAAGCAAGTTAAACTCCATAGAAACACTATATACTTGACTACTAATCTGCCTCACAGAACTAAATTTTTTACAGTTCCTTTCAATTTATTACAATTTACTCAATATCCCACTTTTTAGTCAAGCACTTCAATTTTAATTGAATGGTAATTCTACACATCCAATTTGGTCAAATTTTATCATCTTTATATGACTAATAATGCTGCAAGCGGTGTATAACACGACGGTACTCGTCTTCTAGGGCAAGATATTGCGAGGAGAGGCGCCCGTGCGTCTCGCTCGCACCCGTTGTGCTTATTGTAGCTGCATACTCTTCTGGTTTAAGAACTTTCTCAAGCTTCTTCATTTCCAACTTCTTTTTCTAAAAGAAATGTTGGGTTGTTTCATTTTATCCTATTATATTGCCTTAGAGTAAATGACATAGATGTGCTTTAGAATATTGAAATATGCCAATTTGATAGTGTTATGTTGCAAATTTGACACAATAGGAAAAAATAACAAAGATACCTCTGACCACTTCTAGCTAGTTTGTAATCTCTTAATATTATAAAGTGATAGATAAATGGAGTAATACCTATCAGAATACATACCTGAAATGGTGCATTCAGTCTATTCTTAACATCTAACCTATACTGCAAGTAGGCATTTTTATCTGAAGTATTTGTGATCTTCAAACGCAGAATTTCGTAAACACGACGCGCTTGTTTTTTGTTTATTTTGAATTTACTTCTTGCTTGATTCGCCATTTCAGGGGAGAATCTATAAAAAGCGTATTATGTTGTTACCACAATTTTATAAGTTAGAAATTTAAATAGTGAAACACTTAATAGAAATACACAATAAATTTAATACTTTTGTATTATTCAAATGAACTCACCCTTTGAATAATTTATCTGGGTGGAATGCAGGCAGACTTTCACAATTTTTTGCATCTACATAATCTCTTATCCTTTGAAAGTCTTGAGATGGATCCTCAACAGTGATATCCAAAACCTCAGGCATTATAATAAAATGTGAATAAATTGCCTGAAAATTATAACAAAAGACAAAGGTA
This sequence comes from Zerene cesonia, assembly GCF_012273895.1. Classification (NCBI taxonomy): domain Eukaryota; kingdom Metazoa; phylum Arthropoda; class Insecta; order Lepidoptera; family Pieridae; genus Zerene; species Zerene cesonia. The sequence goes on from NC_052110.1 coordinate 3,808,598, forward strand.
AAAAACATTTATTGCAAAAGACAATATTTTTATAATAAATGACTATTAGTATGCTTTGATTCATTT
>NC_052110.1:3809663-3819234 GCF_012273895.1 Zerene cesonia
GCACCTGTTGTGGCTAGATACGCCGCTGCTCCAGTTGCCGCCGCTCCAGTTGCCGCCGCCCCAGTTGCCGCTCCAGTGTTTGCGAGATACGCCGCTTCTCCTTACGCTGCTTATACCGCCCCAGTAGCCGCTGCCCCCGTAGCCGCCCCTGTTTATTCCGCCCGATATGCCGCCCCAGTCGCTGCTGCATACAGCTACCCCGCTGCATACACTACAGCGTTTGCCGCTCCTGCCCAATATGCCGTGCCCGCCTACTCAGCAGTTGCCGCCCCAGCTCGCCTCGCTGTTGCCCCAGCGACGGCAGTAGCTGCTGCTCCCGCGAAGATCGTTGAATCCTCCGCTGCTGGCTACCGATACCCTTAATTTTAATAATCACTGGATGGCTCAATATCAAAGACTTGCTTTGTATATAGTTAAATAAATATTTTTATACCTTATGGTGTAGTTTTAATTTAATTAAATAATAATATCTTCTTCGTTCTTATCAAAGAAACGACAACATAATATGAGAGTTAAGAAATTCGACTCGCTCCAATTTTTTGTTAGTGTACTTTCCTATAACACACAAAACACACTCTCATAAATTATAATCGTAATGAATTATCTGCATAAATTGTTGTATTAGTAATTCTATAAATATTATTCTCTCAAAATGAGTGATGGTTACTTGGTTATATTTAAATTATAATTTGAAAAAAATGTAGTTGTGATACACGCAAAATAAAAATTATGTGGCTTATTGTGATACGAATTGTCACGCTTGTAGCAATATGAAAAACTGTCATAGCTTTACACACACAAATATATATACAAATTATCTGTATATGTTACGCGTAAGACCAGGTAAACTTGCAGGAAATAAATAGCCACTGCTCGAAATGGTGCAGGAAAACATCGTGAGGAAACCGGTATGTCCGAGAATAAAAAATTCGCACTTGGCCAGCATGGTGGGTTGTGGCCTGAACCTGGCCTGTGTCCCAGCAGTGGGAACATATATGGGCTGATAATGATAATGATAAATTATGTTTATAGTTATGGATGATAATATCATCCGAATCCAAGTAATATATACTTACTACTTACTCCTGTGGCGCTAAAACCCCGAAAAGGGTCTTGGCCTCGGAGACGAGAACGAGACGAGATGATAAACAGAATTTAACCTAACCTAACCCATCTGTGGAACTCACCTCGCGCTGGTTAAACAAATATTATGCTACCATGGTCCCTTCTTCTTTCCAATCTTGACTACGCTTTCTTGACTTAACATCTGAGCAATTGGTTAAACTTGAACGACTTAAAAACTATTGCATCTGGTTCTAGTTTAGGTCTCCGTAAATATAAGCAAGTCACTCGCTTTCGTCAGAAGTTTAAGTGGATCTCTTTCCACATTCTCTGGAATGTTAATGTCTATCGATTCCTTTTCAATTACAAAACTTCTTTATGCCTAAAAGACCAGTGCCAGCTCTGCAATCTGTGGAAAGGTTAGTGCTGTCTATCACATCGCACCGCACACACTTCTATGGTAACTTTTTTTTATATGGTATATGGTTAAATATCTTTATACTAACTACTACACTGACATTATTTCGTTAAGTGCCATTATTAGACGAGTAGGATCGCTTATGGTCAGTCTAGAATTATCTTTCAAATTTTTAAACAGTATTTTCAGACGTAAGTGCATATTATCAAAATGCATTTAAAATCCGTGACTGTTAAAAGATGGTGCTTTTTAAATAACGCTCGACATGATTCTGAGCTCTAAAGCACCACTTCTGTATCAAAAATTCATTTGAAATGTAACCCTAGAATATTATTCTATACCTTACCACAGAAGTATCCGCCAATAAAAAATACAATATAATTAAATTTTAGCGGCGAAATCATTTTTTTGTGGACATGTCATTCGGGATGTAGGTTTGAGTTTGCAGTATGTGTGTGTGTTTATGACAGAATAAAGCCAGTAAATTTTTGTTGATATTTTTTATTAAGGGCCTAACGTATTTGCTCTACCTATTTGCTCGTGGGCCACTTTTGAAAATTAATATATAGAATTATTGTAATTGAAAGCGCTTTCGTCCTAAAACCTTGACAATGTAATACATATTCTATTGATGTTGGCCAAACATTCTGTTAGTGTGACTCCATAGTTGATATCCCATTACAATTAAATGACTCAGTCCGTGTTGCTATGAATAAAGTTAGTGAAATTTTTGCACCGTAATTGTTAGACAGTTGCGTGCTTTGAAAGGATTATTATTTATTGTATTATAAGAAACAATTTTCTCAGTCTTTTCATTCATTTGTTATCATCCCTACAGTTTACTTCATTTTGTTCGTTTAGTTTGACGTACGTTATACAACTAGACTCACAAATCACAATGACGCTCGAAATTTTTTTTCAAGCAAAATCCTGACTTTGAATATATAAGACAAAGTTATATAATTATCTATTGAGCGATGCAAAAAACTTTGAACTTTACTCCTGATAAATAAAATTAAAACATATTTATCGATATAAAATTATGTTTCATGTTTTACATTTAAAAAATGCTGTTATATATTGTTAGTAAATCAGCTATCATTTTTGTGAGAGCTAAATTTGAAGCGACTTTGTGCAGTGACAATTACTCTGCAAATATTTTCAACGTGTTTTATAATGGTAATAAAAAATTATGGATGACGGGAATTATAGAATGGATTAAAAGGGTGGGGAAAAGGAAATGGGCCTATGGATCCACCACTCACTGAATATAGCACCGTAGAATAAGTATCACACCCATCTTTTGTGGGGGTGTGGTAGGTGGGAGCTGTCCCAACGCGTACTGAAGCGAACTAGACTCTCACATTAACTATGACGGAAGCCCGTTTCCATTTCTTCACCTTTCCCAGTCCATTTCATTATTCCCGTCTTCAATTCAAGCGGGTAACGCATTTGCAGAGGCCCTCGTTCTGCAGCTGTTCATGAGTCGCCTTAACATAAGGTGAACCACCAGCTTGGTTGCCCACTCTAACATAGTACATATATAATATCTATAACTATTGAAGTGGCAGACCGCCAAACCATAGATTTATTTTTGTTTATATTCAAAATTATCATCTATTATAAATAAATTTCTTATCTATTATCACGGGCAGAATCGTGGAATACAGGAATACTTGGTAAATACAAATACGTATGGTTTTGTTATCGTAATTGTCAATATATTTTAATGAATAATAAGCAGACAACGATACATGGCAGTTTCCAATGAGTTCTACGTTTGTTATTCTCAACGTGTAAAATATAAGAATCCTTACTGCTCTAATTGAAAACGATATAAAAAATCGTAACAGCAATTCAACGATCGCGTAACACGCTTTCTTCAATGGGCCACAAGTATTGTACTCACGTCCTGAGTTACGTATCGTCAGATATATAACGCGGCTTCGCCCCAGGGTATTCACAGTACTTCCTCGGACTGCACATCCAACCCTAAGCAAACAGCCATGAACACCAAGGTAAATAAATAACTTATTTATTTTTTCAATGACAGTTTATTATCTTACCCGCAAAATTGATGATGGTAAGCGTAAATATTATTATTACTGTTGAAAAACTAAGTTAAAACAATCAACTTCAAACTGTATCTCCTCATACATAAAAAATATTTTTCATCGATGCTTCGGAGAAATTGTCCATCACTATAACTACTTCCAAAGATGAACTAATGATGAATTTGATATTTTTATATTGCTTGATCGATAGGTGTCTACAACTGTCTAATAGTGATGACTAAAGTTCGGTTAGGTGTAATTCAAAAGTACGTAATAGCTTTACGATCTACCAGAAAGTAGGTACCATACAATGTACATTTGAATCATTTGATGTTATCGTGCAATCGATACCGGTATCGTAGTATCACAGTCACGGAGGTCGCGGTGATACCATCACTTTGTCGTGACATGTTCAATTGACCAACAGTTCCATAAAGGCTTAATTTGCGACACCACCCTCTTTCTAGACGCTTTCTTTTTATGTTCTATCCTATATTATCCTGTGATATATTATGGAAAAATTGATACTTGGTCGAAATGTCCTTTCCTGTTTCTTGTTTATTGCTATTTTTGTGGAAGAAAGGGGTTAAAATGTGTAATTTATAGACGAAATTGTCTATCGATCTACAAAAATATAAAACTCATACGAAATTAATACGTACCTGCAGAATTTTTTAACGCTCATATGTATTCAAACACTAATTTCCCCGTAGGCAATTTAAATGATTCTGTATTATTTCAGGTATTTTATTGCCAGTGTCATCGATTTTTGGATTAGAAATTTACCCGTTTGTCTTTGAATAGAATACTGATATGAAATTATAATAACATTAATAATTTAGGAAGTACTTACTATTTTTATTTATTGATATATGTTTGATATTCACGACACTGTTACGAAAAGTCATCCTTTCTTTTAAAGCAGGAACATGGCGCAAGTAGCGCGTGTATTCAGTGCGCGCACGTTTAGCGCATATCAATGGAGTGACCAATTCGATCCAATCGTTGTTGTCATTGTGTAATTGATCTATGTTACCCATTATGTTTCATGGCGTAATTATTTGTTTTCGTTTATAGCGTAATTTCTTTTAGCTAAAATGGAAAATTAAATTCAAATTCAAAATGGTTTATTGTGATTCACAGGTTATAAGAATCTATTAGTAGAGGTATTATCTTATCTATTAGTTGTTCGTAAAATGCATTTTCAAAAACATTAAGAAACGATTTTATAATCATGTACCTTTTTATGTAAAAAATGATATAATAAAGTAGCTATCAGTATAACCTTATAACATGTAACAACAATTCTTCTTACAGATTGTAGTATTCATCTGCCTGGTGGGCGTTGCCACCGCGAGCGTAGTAGCTCCGGTACCAGTAGCACGAGTCGACCCCCTACCTCAATACTCCTTCGGCTACGACGTCCAAGACGCCTTAACTGGGGATTACAAAGGACACCAGGAACACAGGAATGGAGATCTCGTGACTGGCTCATATACCGTCGTCGATCCTGACGGTACCAGGAGGATTGTGGATTACGCTGCTGATCCTTTGAACGGATTCAACGCTGTTGTTCGCCGTGAGCCTCTAGTTGCCCCTGTTGCCGCTAAAGTTGTGGCACCAGCACCTGTTGTCGCGCCTGCACCCGTTGTTGCACCTGCACCTTTACTTGCGCCTGCCCCAGTAGCACATGCTCCATTGTTTGCTCCTGCCCCTGCTCCAATAATCGCCCGTGCACCAGTTGCCCCAGCTCATTATGCTACAGCACATTATGCGCCCGCGCATTATGCACCAGCGCATTACGCCCCAGCTCCAGTTGTGAGGGCGCCTCTCTTCGCTCCCGCCCCAGCACCTCTATACGCCCCCAGATTAGCCAGTCCTTACTGGTAGATGAATTATTACAATTTTCTTGTTGACTGCTTGTATATACCTATTATCATTAAGGATTTTTCTACTTAAATGTTATTTATGTTATTAAAGAAATTGAAATATAATTATATATTTTTATTTAAATCCTATTTATACTTCATTAAAAATTATAAGATGATAAACAAAATCAACGAAATAGCATCTACGATGAGCCAAGAAAGAAATCGTAAGACAATTTCACAAAAAGCTATTAATTAAATAGAGTTCTCATAGTTTTAGAAGTTATTGTTATATACCTATAACAATAACTTCTATAATATGTCTAGGTAGACGTAGTAGGTACTACCTACTAAATTCAGGTAGATACTAATAATATTAGTCGATGAATCTCATATATATTAATCTTGACAAAGAAAACAAATATGTTATGTATTATTGTTTTGTAATATTAATTGCATAAGTATCTACACTAATATTATAAAGAGGAAAACTTTGTTTGTTTGTTTGGTTGTAATGAATAGGCTCAAAAACTACTGGACCGATTTTAAAAATTCTTTCACCATTCGAAAGCTACATTGTCCACGAGTAACATAGACTATATTTTTATTTTGAAAAAAAAAATAGGGTTCCGTAACATATCTTTATCAATATTCTATGGCGTTGCGAAGTTCGCCGGGACAGCAAGTCTTTTATAAAACTAATTTCTCGGTTTCGCTCAATCTGAAATGCTTTTTTTTAATATTTTTTATACAAATCTACTGATCATAAATAATGAACACAAGAAATAATCATGCACATACATACATTTTTGTGATTCATTTTTATTTACTTGTGAAAATATAACTTTAAATGGATTTAAACGTTTTTCTTGACCTTTATATCTATTCATATCGAAATCTTTAGCAAATAAATAAAATAACTTTATATAGTCCTTTGAAAAAAAAAAGCTTCTATGGATAAGAAATCAATGCAGTTTTAGTTACCAAATAAATTATCAACTTAATAAATAACTTGATAAAAATGTCATCTTACCAAATTGAGGCCAATTTTTGCGTTACATTAACTTTTTAAAATCATAACTGAAAAAGAGGTACAAAGCAACCTTTATCATAACGACAAAGTTTCTGATGGCCACATTCTGGCTAAGACCGCGACCTTGTCTTAACAAACAAATGAAAGCGAAAGTATGAAGCTCGGTAGGCGCAGGGATCAATTACATATGTGAGCGACGTGTGACGTCACATAAGTTTGCGGTGAAGTGAATATAAAAAGCCTACGCCAGCCAGCTTGATATATCAGTTCGATTCTGTATCCTATCAAATCCAAACCAAAAATGGCATTCAAGGTACATAATATAATTTTATCTTTCAAAATCGGCTTTGTAATAATTTTAAACTATATCTATTTGGAATCGATACTTATTTAGTGCTATGACTATAAACAAATTAGTTTGATGATTTTATATAATCGTCATTCAAAATAACAAAATATTTCACACCGCTTACTATAGATAACAATTATAACCATAAAACGTAAAAGTGATAACTTTGTTACAGTTCGTAGTACTTAGCTGTTTGGTAGCTGCGGCTAGTGCTGGTCTTTTGCCGGCTGCGCCCTTAGCCTACTCAGCTCCTCTGGCTTACTCCGCCCACGCTCTCCACGCTCCAGTCGCCTATGCTGCTCCCGTTGCAAAGGTTGCCGTAGAAGAATATGACGCTCATCCCCGTTACAGCTTCGCATACGACGTTCAAGACGGACACACTGGAGACTCGAAAACACAACACGAAACCCGCGATGGTGACGTTGTTCAAGGCTCTTACTCCGTCGTCGACCCTGATGGCACCAAGCGTACAGTTGAATACACTGCTGATCCCCACAACGGTTTCAACGCTGTCGTACATAGAGAACCTCTTGCCGTAAAAGCCATCGCACCAGTTGTCGCTAAAGTCGCAGCTCCAGTTTCGTACGCCAGCCCGGTTGCATACGCTTCAGCACCCGTAGTACACGCCGCACCTGTAGCATACTCTGCCCCTCTCTACCACCATTAAGTTATTTTAAATACATACCTCTTGCCATAATGTAAATAACGAAATAAATATATTATTTATTCAAAACACGAATTTTATTTCCAATTAATAAAAGTAAGAGAAAAAAATACTTAAATATCAAAAACTTGGAAGCCAAGAGTGTCCGACTTTGGTGGTGCTGGTAAAGCACGCTCGGGGCCAGGAATAACAGAAAGTCCTCTTTGTCGACGACGTCGACGCTCAGCCCGTGATTCTCCTGCTTCTGGCTTTCTAGGTAACACAGAGAATCGACGGCCAGCTGGTACTGTAGACATTCGTTTGAATAATACAGTAGTGTCAACACGTTGTACCTCGTCCATTACGCCTAATATCTGCCTCTCACGCTGAATTATCGCTTTTCTTTCATCTGCAGATACCGTCTCTGCGGCCATTTCTGCACACTTGCTTAAAAATGCTTGCACTCTCTCCGGGTCATTTAACTTTTTAGAGTATTCATACGCTTCTTCCACTTGTATTCGAACTTCATTAGCATTGCCTTGTTGCATATCTCCACTCATTAAAACAAAGAGTCCATTCAACCACCAAGTTACGTTTGCAATTTCTTGAGCTTCACGTTGACAACGTTTAGCGTAAAATTTGGCTAAAGCATAATTTTTTTGTGTGCAAAGTAAACGAGCTAATTCATACATTAACCAGCATTTCATTGTAGAATTTTCACACATCTCAAGTGTAGCAACTACTTTTTCTGTGGCTTGTTTAATATCAATGAACTTGTAAGGATAATTAGCCATAACAGAGTCAAAGGAAGTTGGTCGGCCTACTGGTAGACCCATAAGGAAAGCAATTCGGCGTCTATTACCACGTTCGCTAAGAGTATAGGAAAGACGATGTTGTGCCAAATATCCTTCACCTACAGCTCTGTACAAGCGATCTGTATAAATATCTTTATCCGGCAATGTACGAGGTGTTTTATTGTCCAGAAACAGTTGCATACGTTCAGCTTGCGCTATTAAATCCATAATACGATTTTCACGTAAACTTTTTTCAATTTGCTTGAGGAGTCGTTCAGATGTACGAGCTCCAATCTCGCGCTCCTTGATCAATACAGCATCTTTATATTTGTTTTGATGTTTAGATTCTGCTTTTTCAGCTAATTTAATAGTGTAATACGGTCGTTGTGCACGTAGCATATCTTGCCTCTCAGTTAATGATCTAAGGGCTTCTTTTACTATTCCTTTTAATTCTTTACTTCCACCTGCATTGGCGGATTGCAGCCTGGGGTCTTCTGTCAAATGCTGAAGAAAGAATTTGTCGTAAGCCATCGGACCGAGGTATTTCATAGCAAGAACGCGAGCTAGTGTCAAATGCTTCCTTGCTTGCATTTGTGTCAGTTTTTTTTTGCGCTCAGGTTTAGGAATACGTGAAACATGTAATGGTTTTTTGGCTTCTTCACCAGCAGGATGAGCAGCTTCTTGTTGTTTTATTAGGGCTAAGAATTCTACCATAACATTGCCAGCGTTAACACCGATACAATCTTGAATAGTTTCAACTCCTTGATTTATTCCTTCCATGAAATAAGGTGGTTGACGTCGTACTCGTGCTCCACGATAATTCATAACGACTGATCTTTCGAAATCAGACATAGTGTACATAGCGCGAGCTTGCATATTTCGGGCATTCATATTATGCGGCTCTAGTTTTAAGGCAAGTTCCGCATCAGCATAAGCCTGAACCGGCTGTACGGCGTCAGCACATACCTGACTTCTTCCAGTGAGCATTCGCACATCATCTGGAGCATTTTTAAACGCTTCATCATATGACGCTTTCGCTTTTTCAAATTGCTCCAAACGTCGTAAATAAGCACCTCGTTCTCGATATACCGTCAATGCCCCAAATAATTGTTTTTCCTCCATATTAGCTTTATTAAAAATATGTTTATAGTTAAAAACAGGTTATAAAAAAGTATGTTTCATATTTATCGTAAGAAACCTTTTGCAATTTATTCGTCATTCCTTCGTAAAACCGTCTTTAAATTTAATGACACTATGAAGTTGACATGATATTTTTTTATTTCAGAATTATGAACAGAATTCAACATCAATAGAGACTCAATAATAGTGAAAATAATTATGATTGTAAAG
>NC_052110.1:3820234-3822444 GCF_012273895.1 Zerene cesonia
TTTTTATTTCAGAATTATGAACAGAATTCAACATCAATAGAGACTCAATAATAGTGAAAATAATTATGATTGTAAAGATTCTAACGGAACTGTAATCATCATATAAAATATATATTGCAAGCGTAAAACATAGATTTACGTTTTTAAATTCTACTACAATAGTATAAGGACATAAGGCGCGGATTTCACCGAATATGTTAGAAACATTTATCATTTTTATCTATATATATATACAAGATATTTGTTTATCATTTTAAGTACATACTTTTCGTGTTACAAAGCTGTATGCTTTTCTCATGAACATTATGACATCACATATATTCGTTCTTCTTTATTTCTATTAAGGGAACATATTATTATTATAAAAAGGATATTTATGAGGAATTAATAAAATTAATCGTTTTCAAATATAAAATTTAATAGCCATAGTCAAGATCAGTCCAAAACATTTAAGCCTTTTACGCAGCAACAACAGGAGCAGCTGCCAGCCTGGCAACTGGAGCCAACGGTGCTGGGTATGCTGCTAATCTCGCGAAGGGAGCACTATATGCGAATGGTGCATACGCAGCTGGGGCAGCGTACGCGGCAGTGTATCTAGCAACTGGGGCTACTAGAGGAGCAGCGGCAACTGGGGCAGCAGAAATACGAGCAGGGACTACTGCAGGTTCAGCAACGACTGCGGGCGCTGCAGCGACTAATGGCTCTTTGCGCACAACCGCGTTGAATCCATTGACTGAATCAGCGGAATAATCAACAGTGCGGCGTGTGCCATCTGGGTCAACGAGTGAGTATGACCCTTGTACGAGATCACCATCGCGTTGTTCCTGTTGGCTTTTGTAGTCGCCAGTAAGGGAATCAGCTACGTTATACCCAAATCTGTATTGGGGGAGAGCATCGAATTCTTCCAGTCTAGCTGCTACTGCAGGAGCTGCCACTACTGGGGCAGCTGGGGCACCTACGTATACGTTGGCACGGGCAATAGCCACGATGCAGGAGAAGACAACGAACTGAAAATAAGAAATATAAATATTTAATTTAAACAGCAAATTTTTACATCAGTTAATATGTAAATTATAGATTACGATATCAACATTTAAAAAGCTGTTCCTATGACTTCCTCGCATAAATTTCAACATAAATAGAGCAATTATATCACATTACTCTTTTGATATGTTACATTTATGCACGTCACAGTCGTACTTGAAATAGTGACACGGATTTGCGAGGGCGAGACTAGTGCAATTGCGCAATGCTTGCGTAGAGAAATTACTAACAAGCTTAGAGGACCGTTAGTCAAGGACGCGTTTACGTCCTCCACAGAATTTAAATTACAAAGGTGTTTAAAAATATTTTTTGTTTGCATTGCATTATAACCAAGCGTTTCATATTTAGTTAAATCAATACAAATTTATATATGTGGTGAATGTTTAAACTCTTTACTTATACGTTAACAATAGATAACAATTATAAAAAATTCGAATAAGTCAAAATGTTTATTAATGGATTTATTTTTAATCCTTAACAATGAGTAACCTTATATATTTTTATACACCTTATTTAACGCAATGATCTATATACTAACTAAATATTTGACACAATTAATGTGATTAAAATATTAAATAACGTAATCAAAAAATTTAATTTAATTTTTTTTTTAATTTGTGAAAATCAATAAAAGTTTACCTTAAAGGCCATTGTTGTTAGGATGAGTTGGTTATGAAGCCAAATGTGACTATGCTGGTGTCAGGAGCATCGAGGTATATATAGGGGCAAATGGTTGTGACACTGGGCCAAGTTCGCGTTTAGTATTGTGCGGACATCACTATGGATGTGCTCGCAATTGAAAATGAGCTGCAATTTGTCATTGGCAGAAAATTCGAACGTTTTTTGACTTTCGGCCAACATTATGAAACTGAATGTTGAGATGCATCAGTGAAAGCAGCAGGGGTACTTTTTGTAATTGTATTTACATAAAAGAACATCCATTGAAATTTAACATACAAATCAATAACCGCACGGTAATCCAAAAAATGTATCTGTGTTAGGAATTGTGGATAAATATTTCTTTGTAATCGATAATTCAACTCACGGTCGTAGTAAGTCTTTAGTTTTGAGCTTTGTGCATTAAATAACCCGTATAACACGGAGAAATGACCCCGCAAGGAATTTTGGAAGTACTTAGCCGAGTAGTGTAACAGTATCCTATATAT
>NC_052110.1:3823444-3843882 GCF_012273895.1 Zerene cesonia
CAGATTCGAAATTCAAATGTAATATTTTTTTATAATTAAGTGTAACAGTATTTATGGCCAGACTAAGTATACTATATGATAGAATTAACTACATATAAAACATGACGCTTTGTCAGATAGGGTGGGCATAGCTTTAATTCACAACAAGTTGAATAGATAATAATTTACAATTATGACAAAGTGGTGGCTGTTCGGGCTAGTTATTTAGTAACGCGTATGATATGGTCTTGCTGAGTCTATCAATTACACAGTAAGCTGCTTAAAATACTTGATGCATAAGCAATTTCCACGGTCTGTCGTACGATGTCAATAAGTAAGAACTTTTAGTGTTTAAAAGGTCGGAACACACTATCCATAATGATCCGTTTATATGTATATTTATGGTAGTCCTTTTAAAAGAATCGTTAAGTTTAAATATCTTGGGCATATTTTGACACAGAATTTGAGTGATGTACAAGCCATTGAGAGGGAGCGAAGGTCATAGGCAGTCCGCTGCAATATGCTAGCATGTAGATTTGCTCATTGCACCCATCAGGTAAAAAGTAACTCTTAATTAATTCTTACAGGAAGATATTTTATACCTTTAGCTTCTAGCATACATATACAAGGTGGGGTTACTATGTTCTACGCGTGCAATTACCGACGACAATTTGCTAATTAGGAAAAGAGCAGCTTCCACGAAGAGGAGAAAATGTGCGAGAGCTCCAACAGCATTCTGAAGACATTGAATGGAAAATTGGATGGCCCCTTCCCCAAAAACCAGTCTCAATTACATTGTGTGACGAATGGTTTTTAATTGTATGTTCTATTTAACATTACATATTTTTTGTTTTACCTACTAACATAGTTTTTAAGCACAAACTAAACTCACAAAATAAGTAAATAAAATAAGTTAAAATATATCGTGTAATTTTTCTTTTTTATTTATTTATATTTGTTTATCATATTATTCATCATATTTCCAGTATAATTGAAATAATAATAAAAAATAAATTGCAGTGTATATAGGTATTATATACAACTAACATAAATTATATTACCCGTATAAGAACAATAATTCGTGTTATATTTATGCTCTGCCCTACTATTCTCCTCTATCTAATTTCTCTCTATACGTCTGGTTGTTTGGAAGAAATTTCTATATAGCGATAAGACCGCCAATTTTATTTATGTATGGTAATTTTATAAAGATCTTTATTTATTTATTTATTTATTTATTTATTTATTTGGTCATACAACATTTGTTTACAGTGTTTTTTAAGTATAAATAATATAACAAATATTCTTGCGAAAAAGTAACAAATAATTACAGGTTAACACAGCATGCACATATTAAACAGAGCTTTTTCTTAAATAATATATATCTGTAGTTTTTGTTAAGAGCAATAAAAAATAAATAATTGTTATCAAAAAGGAAAATGCGTCAAAAATTATTGGAAATAAATTTAATGGTATAAATTATTTATTTACATGTATATATTGTTAATTCTAATTCCTTTAGTGATGGTATAAGTGGCCGGAGTAAGCAATTGGAGCAGCGTGAACTACTGGCGCATGATCCACGGGAGCCACAGCTTTGGCTACAACGGCCGCTGCTTTAACACCGAGAGCTTCCTTGTGCACGATTGCGTTGAAACCATTAACGGGATCAGCTGTATAGTCAACAGTGCGCTTTGTGCCATCTGAATCTACCAAGGAGTAAGAACCGTGTACGACGTCACCATCACGGCTCTCGTGCTGGCTCTTAGAATCTCCTGTGAGACTGTCGTGGACGTCATATGCGTAACTATATTGAGGGTGAGCGTCGTATTCTTCAACCTTCGCTACTGGTGCAGCATAAGCTACTGGTGAGGAATAGGCAACCTTGGCGATTGGTGCTGAAGCGTAGACTGGAGCAGCGTGGTAGGCGACTGGAGCATGAGAGATGAGACCAGCGCTAGCGGCCGCTACTAGGCAAGCGAGAATAATGAACTGTAAAAAGGAATTCAAATATGTATGATAATGTTTTAAACGATTAAAGTAGAATTGAGTATTATATTAATATTGACACAACAAAACGACTTCATATTTTTCATAATGTTTATTGATAATACCTTAATGTTAGAGAAAATAAAAGCACATAAATTAAGTACTGTAACAATTAAAATCACTTTACAAATTAAAACCCTTGTAGTTTTAGAATCTATTGAAATGGTGCTGCCAGCATAGCGGAAATAAGTACAATAAAAACTTAAACAGCACAGAAGGCGGCCTTATGGCTGACAAGAGATTTGTATGTGTTGCTAATTAAACCAACCTTAAAAGCCATTGTAGTTAACTGTTGTAAGCGTCAATATGATGTGATGTTGAAGAAAGCTTGCATACATTTTATATGGTATGCCACAACGCCGTAGGCTGACAATAAAGTATGGAGGCTCTACTCGCTCGGCTTGATGACACATTCCGATCAATAATACAGATGTATTTCAGTTGATATGGTACAAGGACTACACGGTGTAAATGCCAGGCATCTGTTCGTTTATCAAATTAAAAGACAGGACAAAAAACTTTTATAAAGCATAACAGCATGCCGTACTCACCACATATTCATCAGTGATATTTTTATACATATGATAAAAGAAAAATTGGATAAAGATGAAATAGATATAAAATATTAGAAATCAAGCTTTTATAGCAACACAAATAAACGAAACTGTATAAACTGCGTTCAAGCATTTGGCCCGCGACTTTATTTGCGCTGATTGTACGTGTTAGACATTTACGAGTAAGTTTTATGAATTATGATGAGTAACTCTGTTTTGATTACATGTTATACGCGAATAATTTGTATTTTCTGGTTACATGTATGTATGACCACCACATATGAAAAAAGGAGCCTATAAGTTGAACCAAATATTGTCACCATACAAAATTTTGTCAAAATTGATTATCGCCCATACAAACAGACAAAGAGAAAAAAAACAACCATTGTTTTAGGATCTAAAAACATTGATATTGCATTGCAATTAGGTAGTTTTAAAAAATAACATAAAATTTAAACTAATAAATATCTTTGAATATACAGAAATGATCAATTAATTGTTTTATTGCATGTATTTATTTGTAAAATTACTCTTTTCATATACTTATTTACATGCTTCATTTAGCCAATCCATTGTAAACCTATTTTTATTGCTTTCTTTTTATGGCATCGTTGGCAATAGAACTGTCGCCTTATAGTAAGCTATACCACCGCCCACAAACATTTGCAGAGGCGTAAGTTCGTTTACAAACTTCCGTCTATATACGCCTCTACGAATGGAATGCCGACGTAAGAATCATAGGGATAAAGTAAGCATTAGGAGAGGAATAAAGGGTAAAACAAGGATACGGGCCTACGAACCAGACGTTGTTATTTATGACTTTGTTCGAATAGCCGAGGTATCAAACTTTCCAGGGAATTGTGGACAATTGATAAATTTACATCTCATAAGTGCACTTTCTATAGAGCAATAAAAAATCTATGATAATAATAGTTTAACAATAGTACTGTTATATCAACCGTTCTAACATGATGTTAAAGAATTGTCTTCGCTTCCAATAAAAATGAAACGAAACATCGAATTAGTTAATAAGGAAAATATTTATCCAGGGATTTTCTTAACAAATGTATGTAAAAATATACTGTTCCTTTTCTAAATAAATACATGTTAATTTATGAATTAAAATTGAAAAGTAACAAAAATACATCAACAGAGTTAGTTTCCTATCAACCGCTCGTAGTATAAAATAGTGACCATACATTAAGAGCATTTTTTAAATTATTTTCAAATAAAAACAAAAAATAATGTACTTATACCGTATGATTATAAATATTTGTAATTTTTATATTGAACTGGCTTTTGCCTTTTGTCTTCGCTCGCGTTCGAATTTTAAAAGTAAACGCATGGAAAAATATATATACCTACCCTCTATAAAATCTTAATAAACAAAATGTACTAAATACTGAAGTCGGTCAAAGCGTTCCCGTCGGATCCTTTGATCAAGGGAATATGAATGAATAGGTACACTTTCTTTGTATGGCAATGTCAATTTATACTTGTGTCTAACTACATGAAGATTATAGTTTGATCTTTGAGACTCAATAATCTTCGTCTTCGTCGTTCGACGTTACAATTGTTTGTGATATGATGTGATATGATTCATTTGTTGTATTTCATGGAAATAAAGCCTTGTATTAAAGCAACGAAAACACTCAAACAAACCGTAGGGTTGGTAATTCGTAGGAATTACTTGCATATAATCTATGTCACATAAATATACCAAGTTATTTTAGATAACCTTTTAGCATTTGAATTTACTCATTGCAATTACCTACTGAAAGGTTTGTTAAATGTACTTTTAAAATTACAAAAAACATATTATAATAATTATGCTGGTTATTACATTGAATTAAGATTGTGGTCAAATTATATTATGGTAGAAAATTATTCAGATTGACTCTATTTAACGTTCTAGTATTCGATTTTTTTTTGCATGTACGTATTCATAGTATGTATACTTTTCCAAAACTCATACTACATTAAGCTTTTGGAAATTCTTTCACCTGTAATGGTTGATAAAACAGTAAAAATACTATAAAATTATTATTCTCAGATTTATTTATTTGCAATAAATATTGTTTTTAATACTTTAGGGTTGTAAATTGACTAGTTAGTTATTTAATGGTGGTACAAGGGGGCGGAGTAGGCAAGTGGGGCAGCGTGCACTACGGGAGCAGTGTGAACGACTGGGGCAGCGTGAACGATGGGAGCAGCGTGAACAACAGGGGCAGCGGCGTAAGCAACAGGTGCAGCTACTTTAGCTACTGGAGCGACGGCTTTCACAGCGAGAGCTTCCTTGTGCACGACAGCGTTGAAACCGTTGTGGGGGTCAGCGGTGTATTCCACGGTACGCTTGGTGCCATCAGGGTCGACAACGGAGTAAGATCCTTGAACAACATCGCCGTCACGGGTTTCGTGTTGGCTCTTGGAGTCTCCGGTCAAACCGTCTTGAACGTCGTACGCGAAACTGTATTGGGGATGAGGGTCGTATTCATCAACTGCGACCTTGGCGAGGGGGGCGGCATGCACAACTGGTGCAGCGTGAACCACTGGTGCAGTAGCATACGCAACTGGAGCTGGGTGGGCGGTGTATGCTACGGGGCTGATGACACCGGCTTGCGCAGCGGCAATGGCACATACAAGTACGACGAACTGAAAAAGTAAATGCATTTTTGTAAATTTACAATTACCCTAAACTTAGCTCAGCTTATCCCAGTGCATGGCCTCATATGAGACGTTTTTTTTATTTTGTTGGTGGGTAGGAGTCATTTACCATTGTAAACCCATTCATCCCATCCAGATTGATCTTATATTAAACAAAGTAACACCAATAAAATCGTAAAACAATAAAAGCAAGAAAGATATAGATCCACCAATATTAATTATTAATATATGCTTATAGCGAACCCACCTTAAAAGCCATTTTTGTAAGGGATGGACAGTGACTTCACTGAGGAAACCTCAATTTGAATGCGCCATAATACAAACAGAAGCGAGTTTTTATACGATCGTTGAAAGCCTCGGGCATTGCTTTATACCACAACGCAGACATACGCGATTGTAACCGGATACTGTATAAGAGTACTAGTATTAATATGTACTTACATGTAAACAGAAGCCTTTTTAATTCCTTCGTATCATGCGAAACCAAAGCAAGTATGCTTTGATTGATCTTCACAAAATATCACTTGTTCTCAGCTTTCTTTAGGCGACACCCTTGACTTCATTATATTTATTTTAAACGCCCTACAATGAAAATACCGGCATTTTAAAAAGATTATTCAAGTTTATAACTTATTTTCTTTATACTTCACTACATAGTATAAAACAAAGCCACTTTCTCTGTCCCTATGTACCTATATATGCTTAAATCTTTAAAACTGCTCAACGGATTTAGATGGGTTTTTTTTTTAATAGATAGAGTGATTAAAGAGGAAGGTTTATATTATAGTATTATGCTTTTATTTATATGTATAATAACATCTATTAAACTACTCCGAATTTAACGCGTGCGAAGCCGCGGGTAAAAGCTAGTATCGTATATTTAACTTTTATTATCATAATTTATAACATAAAGGGTTCGGGTTAAAAAGTTTTTAAATATACTTTTTTGTTTTAATTTACACCTCAAATATTTTGACATAAAAAATAAAGCAACGGTTACATTACAATTGTCATAATTCTAGTGCCAATTGAATAAATAATTTTCTGTAAAAATATCGTTCAAGTAAGCTTTTTTCTTGTTTTAACAAGAATATCACTTTATACTATACTACTGTATTTATTGTCACTTTACCTATCACATCAGTTTGCATTATTTAAGCCATGTTTTCTATATTTCATTAGTAGTTGGTACAATGCACATATTTGCAACAAATAAGCTTATTCGTCGTCCATCCAGCTGTCATCTTATTCAAATTCAATTCACCATTTACCATTCAGTTTGATACAAATTATCCTGTGTCCAGAAAAGTATTATTGCTCTCTGGGTACCTTATAACAATAGTAGCGTTAAAACTCCAGGATATCCGAGTTTCTTCAAAGGTAACATACCTTATTCATTTTCGAAATAACATGTATAAATAAATGTCTATATCTAAATATGATGTTTAGAAATAAATGTTTATATAGGACCTTATAAACAACAAGTAGGTATCAAACTCAAGTATCAGCTAGAGTCATAATATCATCCAATGGACGATCAAATGCTTCGTAGAAGTTAGACTTTTTTATGCTACAACCGGGATAAAAGCGGGCGGGGCACTTGGTATAAGTTGATCACCGCCGCCTATAAGTAATCGCAATCTTAGGGTAATTGCACTTGGATGCAATATAAGGAATCCTACTAATACTATAAATGCGAAAGTTTGTAAGGATGTGTGTATGTTTGTTACTCTTTCACACAAAAACTACTTAACCGATTGCAATGAAATTTGGTACGTAGACAGCTGGACAACTGAAATAACATAGGCCATATACTTTTTATCCCGATATTCTACAGGATACGCAGGTGAAACTGCGCGGCGCAGCTAGTCTTTTATAAAGTGTTTTCATATAAGTTTCAAGCGACAAGATCCTTCGTTCTAAAACTCGTAAAACTATCACAATTTTTTTATATAGATCGCAATGAGCTTTTGGAAAGCTTTCTCTCCATTCCGCCGCGGTGGTCGCCGCCTGTACGGTCAATTTCACGATACCTTGGATCAATTGACTGGGATTGAAAAGCGGGAAATGCTTGCTCATCTAGCTGGTGATTGCGATCCATTTCGAATGTTAGCTATAAGAAAAGGTAAAATAATTATAATAAATTTGCTAAGTATTTTTATTTATTTTCGAAAAAAATACAGCAATCGAATAAACACTGTGGAACAATTCTAATTCCTTAATTGTAATAAAGTGAAATTAAAGAAGCTACTTTTTTCATGCTCATTATACATTTTCAGGTCCAGGAACTTGGCAATGTCCGAATCTGATACCCAGCGCAAACAACAAACGTTTGTTAGCTTGCCTCTGTCATCCAGATGACATGCACCTAGAGTTCATGTGGTTACACCAGGGTTGTCCCAAGCGATGCGGCTGCGGCTACTGGTTTCAGCTATGTCCGGTTGCCCCACTATAATTCACTATAGAATGAATTCACGAAGAATAGAATAAATTGGCATTTAATGAAATGTGTATTATGCTTTATGTTTATTAATCTGTTCAAGATTTTGTATGTTTTGCGCGATAAAGTGAGCTTATCACATTACTAAAAGTGTTTTTGTTTATTTGATGTTTGATTGGCTTATGATTGTAAAATACGCTGAGTGATAAACATTTCGTATTAAGTAATTAATTCACATACAGCATGCATTCGAAAAACTGGAATATCCAGGTTTTTTTTCTAGCTATGGGACTCAGATTTGAAACAAAAGGCAGATGGAGCGCGTCGAAGGTGCGAGCGTCGCCCCCAAAGCAATAACAAACCCGCGCTAGTGTTATTATGGACTAGTCAGACGCAAGGCGTCATGAAAAAGGTTCGTAATCTTAGTAAAAGAATGCCATCTTGTGTTATAATATACAGTAAAAGTTGTCAAAAAAGAAAAGTGCTACCCATAAAAAAAATGATGTAGTAGTATGCTACTGCGCTTCGTTCGGTGAGTGGGGGAGCCGGAGCACCTTATCCTTTTCCTTACACTTACCATTCCTTTCATCATTGCTTTCCTTTTTCCTTATTCAATAGTTGACCGTTCATTTGCACTGGCATATAGCGTCTGCAAATGTTTATGGGCGGTGCTAGTCGCTTACCATCAGGCGACCCCGCTATCTCATTAACGAGATATCACATGAAAAGTCATTGCTTGTGATGCTTAATCGAATTTGCATTTGTTATTGGTGAAACTACTGATAAAATAAATAATACATATTTTAGAGTATACATGAGCGAGCTAGGCTTATGTAAACTCTAAAATAGACATATATTTATTGCAAATTTCTAAAAATAATTGTGATCATTTGTTTTTCACTGTCATGTAGCCTTATAGTGTCACACGGGTCTCTCCGACTTTGTCTATGTGAACTTAAAGATCCATATAATAAAAACAAAATGAGCTTATACTATTCCAAAAACTACCTATGTTGCAAGTTTTATCCAAATCCTTTCTGTAGTTTTTGCGTAAAACAGAAATAAACAGCCGTAGGTACATCCATTCTTATGAACTTTTACATTCATATTAACATGTAGAAAAGTTTTATATGAATGCGAATTTTTCATATACATTTATTATTTTCATCATCATCATCATCATCATCATCATCAGCCCATATATGTTCCCACTGCTGGGACACAGGCCTCCTATCAGGCCATAATCCATCACGCTGGCCAAGTGCGGGTTGGCAGATGTCACATGTCGTCGAACTTTTAATTCTTGGACATGCCGGTTTCCTCACGATGTTTTCCTTCACCGTTTAAGCAGTGGTGATGTTATCCACATGCGCAGATAAATTGAAAAATCAATTTATTTCCTGCACGCTCGCCCGGTCTCGAACCCCGACTTATCGATTTTGAAGTGCTAGGTTCTCACCACTGAGCCACCACTGCATATATTTATTATTTTACTGTAAATTAATTAATTTATTAATGGTCATAATTTTGTTCATATATTACTTTAGTTATCGGGTAACGTAATAAGTGCATAGATGCACGTATGTGTACGAACAGTGCAGTGGCTCGATAACTATAGAGATAACGATGCTCAAGCACAGCAGCATAACTATACAGATAGCTTTTATAATCTGTTGTATAAGAGTGATAGTTGTTTTATAATCTGAGGTATGGGATTATTTGTGACAGTTTATAATATAAGTTAAATGTATTGTATCGAAGGATCACAGTGCGCACGCGCTTATTCGTTGATCATGATGATACGATTTAGGAAATGAATTGATTATGTTTTTTAATTATTTTCTTATTGTCTTAGTCCCCTTTTTTAATCTTACTGAAATTCATTATCTACCAGTAAAAAATTTTTAGTAGAGTTAACATTAAACCTGGAACAAAGACTATATAGTATTTTAAACAGGGTTCATAATATTTAAGTGGAAATATGTCGAGGTAGTCAGGCGTTTTTATGTTTCTGGTTATACATTTTTTATAATACTCTTCGCACAGCTTCGCTTGCAGTTGTATGTGGAAGGCAAGCATAGCTTTATAAGTATACAGATATGTATTAATAATAACAAAAATACGAAGGATGTTTTTGACTACTTGCCTGTCAAACCCGTGCCACAGATAACATAATACTATACTAGTACCCATATAGAGTAGCTGTTTTGTAATCAATATCCATACTGACTACTATTAACGTGTCATCTTCATGGTATGTTTGATGAAAATTCAACGGAAAAAAATGGCGGATTAATAATACCTTTTTGCAATTACCCTGTATGGTAATGCACTGAAAGAGCTTGATTATAAAAATACTATACACTATGACAAAGAATTTTTTATACTGATACTCATCGGACACCATTTTAAATATAATATAACATAGCCAACATTTTAAATTCTTTTTCTTCATAATCGTTTGTTCTAATCCCACAAAAAACTTATATTACAAATTTATGTTACAGATGACAAACCATATCAATGACTTTTAAATCAATGATATCCAAAAATATCGGTCTATTCGTTTAAAAGTCACCAGAAGACCGACTCTAGATAACACTGTTGTTAAATTCATTTTAAGTCGGCTCTTGAAAATACGATTTAATATAAATCTATAGAAAGAATGCCTAATATATAGACAGCAAGTATGTACCTTAATAAGAAAATGTCCATCTTATACAGTTTTTGCTAATTAGATACGGTTATTGCTTTTAAGCGTAAACCTTGGTAATATTTAAAAGTTACAGTAAATAAAGATTTTATTTCCAGACATGACCTTCTAACGACAGCCAGCAACCTTTTTAAATAGGAATAGGTTTTTATGCAATAATAATTTATAAACTAAAAATGAATAATTTAAACCAAACCTGAAACTAATATCACATTTCGTTTTTAATTCAACATCTTATCCAGTAGTTGTATACAATTGCTTAATTTATTTTTACATTTCCTTCAATGATGCATATAATTGGGCATAAAAAATTCACCAGGATGGAATGTATGGGGATCAGGGCGCGTATCATTACCGGGAGTGAAGAGAACCGGCTCGTCTTGAATTAAATTGTTGTCAGATGATATTGGTG
Organism: Zerene cesonia; assembly: GCF_012273895.1. NCBI lineage: Eukaryota > Metazoa > Arthropoda > Insecta > Lepidoptera > Pieridae > Zerene > Zerene cesonia. Next base: position 3,834,256 of record NC_052110.1, read on the forward strand.
AGTAATACTCAGGCAAAGGGGCGGAATGAAAGAATGAATTTTGTACTGGAGCATAGTGCTTACGATATATATTTGGATGGTAATAGCGATCGGGCCGCGCAGAAACCACTGGCTCGGTACGGACGATTGCCTTGAAACCATTCTTAGAATCAGCCGTGTAGTCTACTATGCGCTTGGTACCGTCTGGGTCGACAACTGAGTATGATCCTTTAACCACATCGCCTTGCCTTATTTCTTGTTGACTCTTGGTATCGCCGGTGGACGGGTCGACTATATTGTACCAGTAATTGTACTCCGTACTTGTTGGCGGGGGATCAGTCACTATAATAGCTAAAGTCGCGTGTAACACACTTACGCACAACAACACCTGAAATATAATATCACTTTAACAAACGACAGACTTGGAATAATTAATTAAAGTAATTTATTGTTATTATTACCCTTAACATGTTGAATGCGCTCGATAAAGGGGTTCGCGTAATAATATCGCACACGCTGGCGACATTGGTTGTATTTATAGAAGTGCCTTGCATTCACTTCAATGTTTTGTATTGCAATCAAGCTCTCGAATCTGTATAGAGTAGTTATATTAACAGTAATTATGCTGTAATTATTGTTTATTGTTGTGCCGAAGAAGTACCAGGTGATTCAAAATACAATTACTGTATTTCTCACGTCTATCGTACGTTAAATAGTTATATATATAGAATAGTTTTTTTTTCTCGTATTACAAATATTATTTCTATATATAAAACAAGCTTATTTAAATTATAATTTGTTTGATTTCGAGTGTGTCGTACCCTGTTTAAAATAATTTATTTGAAAAAACAGCACATTAGTCAAACTTACTAATACAATGTTATATTATCTATGGTCAAACTGTATATTTTTACATTGTTTATTTCTCAAATTTTATGTGCTACAAATAAGGCTTACACTGATACATCATTGTTCTATAAAGAGAGAGAGAGATAGGGGTGTCGTAATAATAGACAAACCTTATTAAATACAGACTAATGCAATGTCCGCAGTGTTAAGCTTGAATCCTAATTTTAACGAAGGAATCACGTAATCAAAAATCTAAAATACTCAAAGAATGTTCTATATAATTTTAGTAAATATATTACAATACATTCTACAAATTAAAGTAATAATGATTGAATAAAATATTTTTACTATACTATATAAGGTACTAATTGCAAAATAAATTTGTAATTATTAACAAATTCTATAGTAATAAGAACAAAAACTAAATTTTGCTTTCGCCTAATATTGGAATTGTTTGCAATGGGATATACAGTTTCTCATTCTTCAAAATAAATTGTATAATAATTGTTATAAGTTTATGGCAAAAGTATTTGTCTCCATACACAGTGTAATATTTCTACACAACTATAACAAGAATAGCGTCACTACAAAGATATCTTCAGCAAGCGAACGAACGATATTGGATTATTACGTACAGTAAAGTTGTAATTTTTTTGCTTGTGAGTTTCTTTAACTTATGGTCTGTTCAATAATCAATATTTTACCTTTCTATACAATAAAACTAAAACATTCCTACCGTGATTGTAAATTTAAAAACACAAGTGAACGTGTGGTAGAATTGCATTCAATTGAAAATAAAATAGGTATAACTTACCTTGGCTCTTAATTATATCTAACTAGCAAACCTGGCGAACTCCGTTTCGCCACCAGATGGCTGTATGTGAAAAATGATTTTCCCGCTTGTCTGTTGAAATTTTTCCTGATTTTTTTTGCTATAAACCTCACGGAGCCCGAGACCTTTCCAACGAATGCAAAACCGTGGAAATCGGTTCGTGCGTTCTGGAGTTATAGCGTCAGGAAGGAAAACCCGACTTATTTTTATATAGTAGATTATTTTAACATTCATGAAATTTTCACTTTTAACGTTATACTGACTGAATTGCAGTAGTCTTTTTAATATGTTTCCTCGTTTAAATTCGTAATCAGAATGCGTTACAAAATAAGACCAGAACCTTCATCGTTTTTTGAATTTTGATATAAAAGACATCAACGCGCATATCAAAAATAGCTTTTGAGTCGTGATTATCCAAGACTTATTAGTGGTTTGCCTTATGGAACATAACAGCTTAATTTGTAGAGGTAAGAAATAATGGACAAGAAAAGAATTGACGGGAAGAAAGGAAAGGTTTGGGTAAAGAATAGGAAGTGGGCCTCTGACTCCCCCACTCACTACCACCTCTCACCAAACGAAACACAAAAGCAATTTAAATGCGACTATTTAACCGAATCTGATAAGCCTTATTACAGAGATAGAGTTGATTCTGCTGAAAACCTTAGGCTAATTTTTATTGCGAAAAAGGGGGAGAAAGGTTTGAAACAAAATCACCACTTATAATGTTTGAATGGAAATTCGTTATTATAAAATATATAGCAGCGAAACTTTAAACGAAAGGACAAAGACTTTATCGTGACCATCACCCATTCTCCATCACCACGGCCACGCAGACGTAGTCGTGGGAAAAACCTAGTTATATATAAAAACGGAAACCTATTGTAAACATAAAATAATATTAACTGTCAACTGAATAGAGTTCAGTGTTATAAAATATTTAATTACTAATAGGTTCCTTTTATTTTATACTAGTTGCGCCCCGCGGTTTCACCCGCGTAAGTCCGTATCCCGTAAGAATTTCGGGATAAAAAGTTGCCTATATGTTATTCCAGTTGTCCATCTATCTACGTACCAAATTTCATTGCAATTGGTTCAGTAGCCTTTGCGTGAAAGAGCAACAAACACACACACATCCTTACAAACTATCGCATTTATAATATTAGTAGGATTTTATTCCTTACATTGATTCTATATCAATTAATTCAAAAAGGTGAAATTGAAAACATAATTTTCGATTCCTCTTATTTATTAACTTAGTATTAACATAATATTTGTAAGTATTTAACATATTTCAATAAATAACAAAATTAAGGTCTCCTTCAGAAAGTATCCCATTTCAATATAAAATATCCTTTGAAACATTTTCGTCGCAAAGATATTTAATATTGAAACTTAAATGTGTTCTAGTGATAAGCTGCTACAGGTGCAACAGCTTTAACAGCGCCTAACGGTTCTCTATGGACGACGGCGTTGAAACCGTTGTGGGGGTCAGCGGTGTATTCCACGGTACGGCGCGTGCCATCGGGGTCGACCAGTGAGTATGACCCCTGCACGACGTCACCGGAACGCGTCTCGTGTTGGCTCTTAGAGTCGCCTATAAATATATTTTTATTGAAAATCATGATATGAATTACGTAATTTATTTATGTTGTATAATAATAAGCCGTTAAACTACTTAGGTAATAAATTTTATAATTATAATAAAGTGCCAAGATTTTATTATTTTTAATCATACCTAGATTATTAGATATTGCGCGTAAAACATACAACATATATTTGAACCTTGCTGATTAGAATTGCTTTAAATTTCTTAAAGGACTTGAAAATATTCTCTTTAATAGGGAAATAAATTTTAAAACAAAAATTAGAAAATTAAAATAAAAACAAAAAAGATTTACCCGTTAAAGCGTCTTGGATGTCATACGCATAGGAGTATTGAGGATTGGGATCGTAGTCGTCCACAGCAGCGGCATATGCAGCTGGTCTGGCAACTGCGATAGGAGCTGCTACATGCGCCACACCGTAGGGTCGCGCATAGCCGTACGGGGAAGGCGCTATCAGACCAGCTGATACGTTACAGACTATAACGGCGGCCAAAATGATTACCTAAAAACACAGTAGGACCACAGATAACATAATATTTAATTGAATATATCCCTTGATATATAATATGACTAATTACGCATAAATGTAGCAAATATTAGTAATATGAATACTCTTGTGCTTTTATTTACAAGCTTAAAATTAAATGCAATTAAATAAATTTAAAAAATTCTAATTTTAAATTAATTCAAAACACCAAATACATTTAAATATCTATTTAATTATTTATTCTACCTTCATGTTGAAGTTTGATCGTGTGCTGGGCAAGTACTTTGTAACTATGATTGCCCAAGGGTTGTCTCACTGAGTTTATATAGTAGGCTACTCATACGCCCGCATATACATATATACATATACACTTACCTACAACCTATATTATATCGGCCCTATACCCTTTATCGGTCACTTGAATTATTTATACAACAATATACTAAACCACGAATTTATAACATTACATAAGTGGGTTACTTGTCAGAATATGGGCGTGAACGATTTTAATATGCATGCACGTAACAAAAGCTAGAAGTCAGATAAGCGAAACCTAGGGCCGTTTCACAATGGTCAATGAAACCATAAAAATAAAAAAGGTACAATAATTTTGCTTTACAAATTTTTCACTTTATAAATTATTAACCACGTGTCTGAAGCCGCCCAAAACAGCTAATCAATTCTAAAAACAATAACAAATACAGAAACAAAATGTTACAAGTACACTATACTATACAGTATACTGGACACTTTCGTGTAATGGTTTTTTTTTATGTTATAGTGGGAAACTGAGCTGGTGGTTCGCCTGATAGTAAGCGATCACCAACGCCCACGAATTTTTTCAATAACATTCGCAGAAGCTCAGACCTCTGCGAATGTGCTGCCCGCTTTTATGGGGTAGGCCTTATCAATATAAGGAAAGGATTGATGACTGGAAAAAAGGAATGTACTGGGTGAGAAAAAGGAAATGGGCTTCTTCAATTATGATATCATATGGTTTATAAAACTGAAATTGTTCAAGTTACCAATTCAGTGTTAAAGTACGTGAGCTTTTAAGTAAGAAAATGAGGTAGGTACAGTAAGTGAAGTTTTGGCGTGTCTATTCAAAAAGATGGAAATGTTTAAGTGCAGAATTATAATGATTTTTAAAACAAAAAGCTTCTTTACATTATAAAGAAGCCTTGAGTCTTTCATTTAAGTAACTGCTTGGTACAATTTTAATGGGTATTTAAAATTTACTTTTATTCTATTAAGTAATTAGGTACTTATAACAAATAGAAACTTCATTTGAAATCAACATAAAATTGCCATATTTCGTTAAGAGGTAAATAAAGCATCCAATTGTTTGTCCCTCTACATTAATTTAAATTTTCTTACATTTAACACAAAACACGGTCTTAAAAAGTAACAAAATACATTTTTTATATTATTTTTGACAAGTTTTTTTTAATTCTTATGTTTTATTATAATACATGGTAATTAATTCATATTCTTATTATTAGCAATACAGGTCTCATAAAAGGTTGTCGGTATTGAAGGTTCTAATCATTTTGGGGTCACAGCTGCATATTATTCATGTGTGCTATATGTACCTAATAACCACGTACACATGCTAAGGAATAATGGAATGTCCTCATATGGCCATGTCACTTATCTGCCGCGTGCTTTAAACATAATATTAATAAATGTTTCTATTATCCAATATCTAGAGCAAACACGCAAATATACATAAAAGTAAGTTGCTTTATTAATTTTACTCTAAGTTTATTAGCGAATATCAAATAAATGAATTTCTTGAGTTGAGTATTAAGTTTTTTTTTTGCTTAAAGTAGCTAAGCCATTAAGAAAAGAGCGAGTTGAAAGTAGGAATTTTATAAACAAAGCTCCTATCATAAAATTCGCTACAATAATACTTGATAACATGTAATTTAATAAACACTGTACAACAAAAGGCGTCATAAATTTGCATCTTAATGTCCTTACTAATGAATTCGTTATTATTGTGGTTATACCAGTTGATAGAAAAACGAAAGGGTAATAAAACTCTTATTTCACTATTGTGTATTAATATAGTCCCTAAGGATATTTCAAAATTCGAAGTTTCCACTTTATGTGGTACGTGGTATTGTGATTTTAGACATTAGAACTACCGATAGGTGAGATGGCAAATTTTGTACCACAGCACAGCCACAGCAGCAGCAGCAAAAAAAAAAATTGTACCACAGCTGTAGTTTCTCGTCTCATTTTATCGTATTTTACATAATCTACTATATTCATTTCAATACCTTGCAGGGTATAATACCCCGTTTATGAAAATATCTCTTTTAATTTTTTGTGGTTAGAAGTATAAATTCCAATACTTTTTTGCGTTAAATAATATACAGTAGCTACAAACCAGATAAATATGTGTAAAAGAGCAATGTTTACTACGTCATTTAGGTCATATATTTTCTTAACTCAGGTACAAAATTTAAGATCAAGTGATGGACCTATCATTAAACTCTATCATTTTTCCACACTGTAGTTAGACCTGCGTTAAGACGTCATTATAACCTCGCGATTTGTTGTGAAATCGTTAAAATCTCTTCATAATATGCTCTCTCTCTCTTCTTCCCTGCTGCTATGGTTGACATGAATGAGTCTAAGTCACAGAGTTGGTACTTTTGCTATTTACATATTATAACAATATGATATTTGATTCTAAAGCTGTATTTAAATGATGAATATAATACGTCACCCTTACAGAAAATTTTACGGTTTAATGGTTCAAATACGTTTTCACTATGGTTGTATTTTCCCGTAAATGAATAGACGTATATTGATTTTATCAGCAACAATTTTAGAATTAAGGTTTCTCATATACGCATTCTTTGATGGAAATTCATAAATAAAAATGAAAAAAAAAAACCTTTATAAAGTGTGTTACATGTGCTAAATGCACTAAGTGTGCCAAGTGCTATATAAAAGTATTTAATTTTAAGCAAGCGTAAATTATTTAACAGGCTTACACATTGCTATTACCTAAAAAAAGAATAATTAACAATTTTATTTCATTTTTATATTATGGCGTTTTTTCAAATAAACTTGTTATAAACTTGCTTTCCAAATTAACTTGTATCCGAAACAATAACAGTGATATTAAAAACAAATGTGTTTATGAAACGTCACTCACTTCATGTTTCTTTTTCAATGATTGTGAAAAGGTCCTACAAATACAGTGCTTTGTTATGTGTTTCAAACAGAGATATTTTTGAAATTGTTGAATTAGTGATTAGGAAAGATGGCAGATTTTGATGCTATATATCAAGATGAGACTGATCCTGAGGAGAATATTGAGGAAACGCATGTGACATTAGTGCCTGACCCGATCGTTGTTCGCGGAGCTGGGAATATGACAGTGTAAGGTTTCATATTTTTATCAGCTGTTTACACCTTTGGCTATCGAAGAATGCAATTAATAGTAGTTAGTAGCAAACTGCATTATCTTCCCTCTGAGTTCGAAATAATTCTGATTTCTTTGTCATCTTGGATTATGGCATTGAGAATATGCTTTGACAAGAAACATTACCAATGCCAAATTATGTTTTCTTATAATAATATATAGGACAAAGATTTTATGTGGGACTAAATGTAGTCTTGGCTTTATCGTTTTAGTTATTATTTATATTATGTATGTAAAATATTATGTGTATATTGAGTTTTTATTTGCTCTTTATTTACTGACTCTAATATACACAAAACATAGGAGAAAAACAAACATTATGATGTTATTGTACTTATACTAATTTACACAATTTAATTTGATATATAATATACACTTTTTTTTTTAAACTATATCAAGTTCAAAAATCAAATGATGTCATAAAAATCATAATGATGATATTCTATAAGGAGTTAATCACTATTTTACAAGGTCATTAAATGAGAAACTTTCGTCATAATTAATAAATTAATGATCTTTATTATTCATTATGTAAATCTACAAAGTGGCATTATAATTGCATAAACACTTGCTACAATGTATTATCACGTATTAATATTGCCTTAGTGTAGTCTAGTAATTTGTAAGAACTATAACAAATTGTTGGCAATAAATATGCTACTGTTCAAATTACCCTTATATAAATCTTACATTTTAATATCTTTAGTTATGCATAAATTTACGAACATATGTTTTATTCACACTTTGTCAATGAGCTCAACTGCAATATTATATTTACGTAGTCAAAGTGATAAAGAATGAAACCAACTTCAAAAATTCTGTAGTATAAAAGCGAGCATGAAGAAGTTGTGAAGTTGTACTTGCTGTTTTCCCTGTGAATATATATTTAGCCCTCTATCTTAAGCACTAGCAAACCAATATAGATGAAACTTGTACTGATGCCTAAAATGGAGCACATTTCACATGACAAAAAGCAACTCATCTCCATCCAACTAATAGTTTTTGAGTAATGTGTGGAGATATATACATACATTCACTTATGAAATTTAATGTTAAGATGCTGTTATAGATTAACATATCCAAAAACTGTGCAATTCTGACAATTACATCCATATGAAATTGAAAACCTCTTCTTTTTGAAGTTAGTAAAGAAATATTCACTTCACCAATTAATAAACATACTTCCATAAACATGACATTATAATCTATTTTTAAAAATAATACAAACACTCATACATATTGCATGTGTGTTTGTATTATATTATAAAATTAAATAAATCTTTAAATGTATAAAAATGAGATTAACTGATTACTTCCAGTTTTGGTCTGAGTAACCGCTTCAACAATGAATTTCCGTCTGGTTTGCAATCTCGTGTGGCCCCTGAAGAATATCAAGCGACCATAGCCAGAATTAACTGTGTGCTAAAGAAAACCTTGCCAGTGAATGTCAAGTGGCTATTCTGCGGTTGTATGTGCTGCTGCTGCACACTGGGATGCTCACTATGGCCCGTTATTTGTCTTAGTAAAAGGGTGCGTATTATGCTTGCAACATTTTTCTTTATGTGTGTGTTACAGTTACAACTTTACTAATAGTACCGTTTTTCGTTGGAATGTGGTCTCCCTAGTGAGAACTAATTGAAACTATATGTCTTTCTTAAATCTAGTTGTAACTAATCTCAAAATTGGATAAAGTCGAGTCTCGTACTCGCCGGCCGCAACCCTCTCTTTGCTCGCTCGCATCGGTTCAGTATTACACGCTGGTCTCTTTGCTCATCGCTAACCTACTTTTTTCACTAAAAACTAAGTATAGAATAATAAATGATTATTGCTGGGATTATGAACTAACTATTGTAACAAAAGAATTAACTTACAACTAGTTCTAGCTAGAGAAAATCTGATCTAACGAAAATGAGTTTTTACTGTAACATGCACATTGCTTTTCCGAGTACTGGGTAGAAATTGAAAAATTTAAGGAAGCTACTGACTAAACTGCATTCCATAATACTTTATTTGAAAACAAGATAATGATGGCAGGTCAGATATTTAATAAAAATGTATGTCTGTATAAGTTGTAATTTTGTTGTCAATAATTTGTATTATTTTGTAATTTTTTAAAATACATTAATAGTTTTTCCTATTTATTAAAAACATTAATGACAATTAGGATTGTAATATCATCAAATGTATAGATGATATTTATATATTTTTTTACATAAAATTGCAGTGTCGGGGGAATGCCAACAACTTACCTGGGCAGGTACACTGCAAACAAAAAATATTTCGATACATTTTTTATGTTTATTTATTTTCCTCAAACTTACTACTTCAGTTTAAAAAAAAAATACATTTAAGAAAAATAGAGAGGATTGGTGTCTGCGATAGGCAATTGCCTGTAATGCAGATCACCAGGCACTCACCCATTTGAACCGCTTAT
>NC_052110.1:3844882-3853752 GCF_012273895.1 Zerene cesonia
TAGCTGATTACCTATAAAAAAACGTTTTTCCATTTGGTTTTCTTTACAACAACACAATAGAACAATTATTAATTCATTATAAATATTGAATACTAATGTCAAATAATGTACTTTATTTTTTCCAGACGCAACACTCACTCAACAAATTATTGGAATGGGAAAATAGCAGACTTTATAATAAATTAGGACTTCGTTGGCGTCTTACGAAGCAGCACTGTGACTCTTCCTCCATGATGGAATATGTGCTTCTGATAGAATTTATACCGAAAATACCCATATACAGGCCAGACTAAAAAGCGGCAAAGTTCTTACTTGTAAATATCGATAACATAACATAATATCTCAAACTCAACACAAATCAACTCTGATGCAACAAATTTCACTAAAATGTTATGTTATATATTGTAAATAATTACTATGTATCTACCTAAAGTGTTGTTATAATGTGCTTTTTGTGTATAGATGTCACATTATTAAATTTAAAGCTTCGATTTTTTTAAAAGCGATGTTATCTTAATGTGTAATGTATGTAAGGTTTCGAAGAAACATTAGTTTGCAATGTTGATCCTGTAAACTGAGGCGGATGAGGCTATCTTCTTTTTTTACCTTCCATTTAAATTTACACTTGTATATTCTATCATATTTCTTTAACATTACTTCAGATATTTCTATCTGATAGTTTATGTGAATGCTATCAAAGCTGCCCCAATATACACGTAATGAAGTTTACTTAATTAGATGTGAGCACGGAACTGCTTCGCTTCGTTTGATGGTACTTTAATGTAACTATACATTTAACAATGCCTCCGATAATCCGAATTTCACGAACAATATCGAAAACGATTATATTTTTATGTACCTGAGTGTCAGCGCAGACGCAGTAAACACGTAATGTAGAACACATAGCAAAGTTTTTAATTTGGTAAGCGATCACCATAATAATGTTAAGAAAATTAACGGGACTGTGTTATTAGACAAGTAATTGTTTATAGTAGATACTCTATATACGAAAGGTTTTTACCCTTTCATCCCTTTTCAACGTGTTGTGACTTCGACAAAAGCGTATCTATTTGTATATTTGAAAATTGGCTTTAAATTTTAAAAATATGTATGTATTGGTGAAAATTCTAAGATTTCTTGCCGTACCTTTTTATTTTGAAATGAGCAACGGTTGAAAAGCGGACAGGGTATGTTGATGTTAAGTCGTAATTAAGTGAATGTAAATATTTTAAGTACCTATAGATTATTTTTGTTCAAATAATAAAATCTCACAATGTGACAGGCCTGTTTTGATTGAGTTGATATAAATAATTATACATTTATTTAATTTTCCAGGACTTATCTCTCAATAGTATAAAATTAAAGATACAAAAGAATAGTAGCTTCAAAGTCTTTAATTTACATATTTTACATCATAGATCTTTTTATAAAATGCACAAGAATATTTTCATCATAGAAAATCTCAAGCTGAAAAATAAAGAAGATATATTCATGTCTAATAATTTGATGACTTTTAAGGTATTAGAAAGATGGACATGGACGAAGGAAATCTCAGTACGGAATAGATATTATTTTTTATTTTTTAATTATTTAGGAAAAAAAAACTTGTACAAAATTGACAATATTTTATTATAAATTAATATTTATATACACGTAATACACATTGACAAAATACATAAGGCACTTAATGTTATGGTCCCCCACATAATACAACTTAAACAAAAGAAATGACACAAAAGACGTACAAAAATAATTAATATTATGCGTAATATTGCAAAACAATCGCGCACATGTTTTGTCACAAAAAAAGTTAACAATAAGATAGGGGAAGGATAGTTTTTGGAAAGATATAGTTCGAAATGTGACAAGTACATGCGATTTAATCTTATTTATCTACAAAGAGACTAGCTAAACATTAATCAAATACAAAATTATAAAATACATATTACGATTGAATTTTACCTTTTAAAAAAAATCGGATGTTCAATAATAATTAATCTCAATTACATTAAATTGACTTCTATTCTTATACCTGATGTCAGCACAACCGCTATGCAGTTTTTCTTGAATACTGTTTTGTGTAGAGCAATTTTAATTGTACAGTACAATGAACTGAGTAAACCACACTTAATTTTCAAAGTATATGGATACTGAACAGTTATTATCTTACAATATTTCGATATACTCACACAACCCAGATGCCCAGACATATATACATTAAGTCACCGTCTGTCGTAGAATTATTTATATTGATTCTCGTTTTGTGCAATTAATTTAATCGTAAGACAAAACACTAAAGTTACTATGGCAACAAGTACTACGAATATCGCAAGAAGTTATTTAAATTAGTAAGTTTGAAACATGCAGATCATTTATAAATAATTAATTAATATATTGCACATTATTGATAAAGTCAATTACTTTAATCCACTTCGACAATCAATGGTATAAAATTTTATCTTGATTGAAATTAATTACAAGATCTATTAAGCATTTGATTTACACCGACAATACTTATAACATTAAATCGAGATATAGACATCAGTCTTCACTTTACAAACGATTCCCATAACAATATATCAAAATGGACCATATTTTTAATACATTACCGTCTTTTACACCTAAATAAAAATTGACTAAACGAGTCACAAGCATCGATGTCGCATCACAAATTACCCTGAATACCAAGTACTAACTGATTTGCACGTAGTTAATTGGGAATTGTCCTTTGTGGCCATTGCACTCGCCGAAATACCACTCATCGTTTATTTTGGACAGTACGTTGATCTTGTCACCTATGTTAAAAGGCAGATCTCCTTCTTGGACAGGCACGAACTCGTATAGCGCGAGTGCCGTCCCAATTTTAGTTTTACTATCATTCGGTAAAGGCACCTTTACCTCAACGTAGTTTGCAGGAAAGAGACCTTCCGCCCCCGTGCGGAGTTTGCCGTACATCCATTCGTCATTCTCACGCCGAATCAGAAATACTTTCGTGCCAGCCTGAAAATATAAAATGAACATAAGTAGGTAGATAGTTGTAGTAAAGCAAACATACAGAATGCGGCGAATGATTTTTAATAAAGTATCTTAAAAACTCTAATATTTAAAATTGTATGTTTTTAGTTTGAAAAAAAAAACATGTCACCAAGGTATGACATATTATTGGCAAACCTAATCCTACATTCTCAATATAGCTTCTATATATACATGCGACACAATGACGAGAAAACGGATATTTTTAAAAATAAACAATTGCTCTTAAATAACATTGATAAAGTATCGTATAAATTGTCTGTTTACATTATTTATCTAAAGAATACAGTTAATAGCGTCGCCGCTTATCTCTGAGCTTTACCTTTATCTATTATTATGCAATAAAACATTTGCTTTTTATGATATATTTTTAGCATTGTTAATAGGTCAGCAGGTATATCAAATTTACAACGTTCAGTTATATTATTATTTGCCATGCATTTTAAGTTGTATATTTTATTTTTGTATAAACTTTTATTCTGGCGAGACAGTTGTAATGAAGAAGTAGAAAATCGACATTTGTAGCATTGCAGCTAACACAGTTATATAGGTTAAAGGTTCACGAAAATCAGTTTTCCGCAAAAATCTCGCAATCTGCTCGGAGGTTACAAAAAAGGTCGAGATATAATGTAACAAAAAATGTCACGAGCTATTTTCTGTAAAATTATCCGTTTTAGGAGTAGAATGCTGAGAAAGTAGTATAAAGTACTAGCTGTCCGCCCCGGCTTCGCTCGGTTCACATAAAGCGTTAAGGAAAAACGTACATATTCACCTTTATGACTTTGGTCGTACGTCATTAATCTTTAAATAAACGCAGTGCAACCATCATGGATTGTTATTTAACATGTACAAATAATTTCAAAATGTGCAAAATTTGTTTGTTCGTTTCTTTGTGTTTCAGAGAAAGATATCAAACATTAATTTGGTCTCAATCCGTTACATTTCTTGTTGAATGAATTTCGGGTGAAAATAACAAATCAACGTAACGTAACAGAAAAATTGTTTAATGCACCCTAAATATATAATCATAAATATTTTTGACAAAGACTAAACGCCTTCAAATTGAATTAAAAGCAAACGGTAGGCACCAGCTCTCAAATAAATAACGATTTATCAGTTCACCACAGAAAAAAAATTATTAGTATAACAAACACAAGAAAGCAGTCCAATTAAAAACCTCATTTTTGAAGTCGTTTTTAAAAAAGGTAAAATGATTAACATTGATATAGAATTGGATTATCGTGTTAATACGATTTTGTATGCCCTTAGCCCATTTGTTCTGCGACACGCGTTTAATACAATTTATTAATTCTCTGTTTCTATTATATATCGCTTACACGTTTGTTTTTTTTCTTACCATAACTAGTGTATGAATAAATGGTGTTTTATAATTTTAATTGTGAGTGAACAAAAACTACAATACTGATAGGTATATTCTAAAATTTTGCAGTTTCCTTAAATAACATTCATAATTTTAAGTGATACAAGAATACCTACATTCAAACGGAATTCTAAGAAAATTAATATAACTGGTACATGTTATTTACGTATATCATGGTATAGTTTTGCAAATTTTAACTCTTCACATATATATCTACACCATAATAAAATTTATATATACAATTTTATATAAGCAAGACAAACAATTACCTTCCTGTAAAACTTAAATAGCTCAAGGACTAAAATGTACATTTATTGAATGCGTTGGAAACAAAAGCATATAATATAGTTCCTAGTTAGTATATTTCGAGATTCGAGATAGTCATAGCTATAAAAAATTAACAGATAGCTCATTACTAGGGTAGGATTATCTGTCGCGGACGTATTTTAACCAGCTCCCGTGGCCCCTTCACTCAAGTGGCTCGACGGAACACAGTGGGGTTTTGGTCGGTAAGAATCCGACATAACCCACGGCTCCATCGCCGGGGGCCGTGGGTATCTATGCAAGAATTCCCCACTATAAAAAAAGGGTAGGATTATATAGAAACCAGTTTAACAACGTAGTATGTGCTCTCTATTTGCTGCTACAGGAGATTTCGTGTTTTACTATGATACAAATTACACTGTCTAGAAGTAGTTGGCCATTGTTCTCAGTTGGTACGACTGATTTTCAACGAATAACTCTATACAGAATAAAATTATTCTCTTAATTATTTCAGCCTTGTCCTGAAACGTAGTCTGACAATAACTACACTCGCCACAATGCACAATTAAGATAAATCACGTTAACGAGTAACGTAAGTAATTACTTGTGAAAAACTAAAACATTTTTCCAATACGATTTCGTCTTTTCAGTGAGAATCTTTGGAATGACATATGGAGATTAATCATATGCTAAAAATGCTTTTCAAACTTTGGAAATCATGTCCAATTTGCAACTTTACGAGTAAAGAGCCAAGGTAATTGTGTAATTGCGTGCCCTCGTTTAATACAGTTTAGATGTAATTAAACGAACCAACCAGAGGAAAATAAAATTATAGCTCATAGAATAACACTGGCTTTACGTAACTGTTTCTTTGCGAATAACGTTTTACTCTTTATGACACGAAGTAGGTAGATACATAGTACCGGATCCTAAATAATCCTTCATCTTAGGATAGAAATTGCATCGATTTTTTTTTTTCAAAAATTATACTGTATTATTTTGTATTTTCTGTACATATATAAATATAGTTGCGATTAAATTATGATCAAGCAAAGTGAAAGTTGAACTTCAGTCGAAATCTAAGACAAAGAAACATGTTTTAACGGGAAACATTAACATTTAGAAATTAGACTTTTTAACAGATTTTAAACGCGATCCATTCATTATATTATTTTACCGCAACTTTCGAATACTCTACAGTGACCATGCGCACGGGGAACTTTAAGTCAGTCAAGTTAAAGACAATTTCTAAACATATAAAACACACGAAAATACGATAGATCATTGATACAATAGGTATTGTCAAAAAGTTGTCGTTAGAAAAACTTAATTGATATTTTTAACACTGATTGTAAGTACATGAAGTAGCTAATTAAACAACATTTCAAATAGCAAAGTTTAATTTATATTTATCAGCTGCACGTTATACTGATATTCAATTCCTGTTGTTGATATGAATGGAGCAAATTATTATCAATAAAAATTCCAACGCAAATACTGCGAATATGTAGTTACTAGTTTGCCTCGCAATATAGTTTATATGCGCGATAATAACAAAATAAACAGAAATGCAAACGCGAATACGTTTAGCTACGTCAATAAGTGCCAGATGTGCACCTATACATTTCCTGTCAGCATTTACGTCATATATTACCTATAACAAGTTCGACTTATGCTTGCTTGAACAATAGTATAAAAGTAAAATAAAATATTAAATACAAAACTGCTCAACAATCAACGAAATAGAACACGCAAGCTAAATTGTAATAAATTACCGCGTAAAACATTGTGACATGTAGTATATAGGAGCTACACACGCAATGATAGTAAAGTTTAGTTTTAAAGTAACCTATAATCTACTGCAATGAACCCACACTATTCTTAGTGAAACAAAGTGTATCCTTCGACATAAATTATATTTCCTTATATATAGGATTCCATATGACAGTCACAAGCGACCAATGAACAATTCCACGAAATTGGCACAATACCTTGAACCTGGTAAACAAAATTGACACCACTATAGTCATGCCTATATTTCCTGAATTGAATGCGTTTAATCAATTTACACCTTAAACGTGGTTAATAAATATGTCCGTGAAATCTTGTACGTATTGAGTTCCAATAATAGATAGGAAATTTAATTAATGGTGTTTGATGTATTCTTTGTGTAAGAGGCAAACGTTAACACTCACGGTCATCAGATATCACGGAAGGAGGGAGTTCCCAATAAGAAAAATATAAGTCTACACGCCACAATCCAAAATTTACTTTTTTTAGTTTTATAATTCCAATCCAATATTGGGATTATATAACACAGTATATAAATGATTAAGAATTAAGCTTTGATAAGTAAAATAAATCACTCGAAATGAATTTTATTACGAACACTTGATTTGAAAATGGTATATTTTAAACAGTGTTTGGTTATTGGTCTTCCTTTGGGAAAAATACCTATATTGTTATTTAAATTTAGGACGATGAAGCTGACATACATATAACTAAAGAATTAAATCTTTCGCCCAAACAAATATTTACCATAGAAGTAATACAATACAATAGCCATGAACTTGGAATGGCCCGCTTGAAGCGATAATTACTAAATTTGACATTCCTGTATATAGATTTGGCATCGAGCCATTATGACGGAAAAATAAGAGAGTTAAACAATAAAATAAGAGGCAAGCTGGCAAAGAAAAATATAATTTATAATTATTTATGCAATAATCAAGTTACGTAATGCATTACTAAACATGAGCGATAATACAATACACAACACATTTACAATAATATGGTCATACGCCTCCCGACAGTGCAATGAAACCTAACTGCAATGACCAGACACTTTATTACTTATTACATGCTTAACGAGTCAGACTACATTAACTTTATCAGGTTCATACTCCATTAAATTTAATTAAGTGTACTTTTATTATTCTTATGTACATCCATATCCATATATTAAAATAGGTTTATAAATATCAATAACATCATTGTACATATCTAAATTTATATTATCGATTTGAAACTTAAAAATTGACATCAGGAGGGGGTTAAAATCTACTGTATTTGTTTGTCTTTGTTACTCCATAACTTATGACTGGATGAAGTCATTTTTATTATTTGAAAGTTGGTGCCTCCCATGTAATGGGCCTATTTAAATTTGACCTAGTTTTGAGATTTGAAGATGGTTTAAGTTTTGTTAAAAATTATTTGGTTTATACTGTATACATGTGACACAGGCTTAATATCTTCACATTATGTTTATAATGGACATTCCCAAAAACAAGATCTCAGTTGGATTTTTTTTTTGTGGTTATATAACTCGATAACTCACCCCTACTTTTGTGTTTGGGATCGGTGACCCTATTTCAAACTCCCGTTAATTCTTTTTCATATAAACAATTTCACCAAAAGAAAACACAACTCACCGAAAAATATAAGTCTTCTTGGTGATCTGTGAAATAGTCAAAGAGCGCAACCGCATGTGGTTCAGCATCATCACTTTCTTCATCGTTTTCTTCGAAGTCCTGTAGATCATCAGGCCACACCACCGGTAAGTCATCGTCTATCTGTGGCGGTGGTGGCGGCGGAATCGTGGGCATCGGCGGAGTGGACTTCCTTTCAGGCGATTCTTCATGCTCCCAATTCAATTTCTGGTCCTGTTATAGGATTCCAAATTATTGGCGTCCTTTTTAACAATATTTAAAGGCTTTTTTCTTAAGAAACTATCTAGTGCTGTCACTCATTGTGCCTCATAACAGTAGGCTAGTTAAGTAAAAACCAAATCAGGGTACATTTCATTGGTATTTCATGACATTCAGTATGTTGGTGGCAATCAAATATAATTAAAGAATATTTACAAATACTTTGTGTACTAAAAGAGCATGAAAACTAAAAAGGCTTCAATAAATATAATCCAAATAATTTCGAAACTTTGAATTATTATTATTTAAGTATACCTATATTTTAATCATAGTAATTAAAATTTTCATTTATTGTTTATGATTGAAATTACGCCATAATGCATAGTCAGATATAGCCTCATTTACACAATTAGCAATTTATGAGTGAGCACATTTCTATTCTGCTACATATGACAAATAAATATATCTTTACTAGCTGCACCCGGCAAACGCTGTTCTGCCTTACTCTTATCATTTAGGGGTATGAAAAATAGGTGTTGGCCTTT